>NC_134265.1:95636825-95691825 GCF_031893055.1 Leptodactylus fuscus | reverse complement strand
AAAAGCCTACAGCACCTGGTATTCCCAGGCGGTCTCCCATCCAAGTACTAACCAGGCCCGACCCTGCTTAGCTTCCGAGATCAGACGAGATCGGGCGTGTTCAGGGTGGTGTGGCCGTAGGCAAAGACAGGCTTCTCACTTACTCCTCTTCTACTTTGCAGCCTGGCTGCTGGCAGCTCTTTGCACTACTTCACGCTAGACCTTCTTCTTCACTTTTTGCCTTCTCTTAAGGGAACTTCATACTCCAACAGGAGCAGTGCAAGAGCTGGGGGCGGCCCTTATACCCACAGGTGTTGTTCAGCAACCAGTCACAGGCCGCAGCCGCCCTCTTTCAAAAGGGCTGGGCGCAAGGTCTGCGCAGGGCTAAGAAACCATCCCGGGGGTGAAAGAAAGAGCAAGCTGGACCAGAGCCCATTGTCCAGGAGTCGGCTAAGGAAGAAGTTGAGATGGTTGCCCGTGCCTGGAAGCGAAGCTGCTTTTCAGTCAGCTTCTCTTTTCTTAGGGCACGTTGTCTGCAAAGATGTTCAGCCTGTGTTGCCCTGTAAATTGGTCTGCAGGTTACTAGCTATGGCTTCCAGCCCGGCGGGAGGCCCAGATACTATGGAAATGAAGCCTGCTATTATTAAAAGTAAAAAGCCACAACGCTGGTGGCCACCACGCCCGCTGCGGCTGCTAAGAGTGATAGCGGTAAGACTGAGAATACTAGGATTTTGCAAGGCCTAAAGAGTGCAAGAGAGAAAGCGAATGTAAAAGAAGCAAGTGTGCAGTGTAAAAAGTGAATGTAAAAATGGCATAGAGGAGAGTGACCCCTGCTGGTGGAAGTGAGGAAAAGCAAAAGCCTACAGCACCTGGTATTCCCAGGCGGTCTCCCATCCAAGTACTAACCAGGCCCGACCCTGCTTAGCTTCCGAGATCAGACGAGATCGGGCGTGTACAGGGTGGTGTGGCCGTAGGCAGAGACAGGCTTCTCACTTACTCCTCTTCTACTTTGCAGCCTGGCTGCTGGCAGCTCTTTGCACTACTTCACGCTAGACCTTCTTCTTCACTTTTTGCCTTCTCTTAAGGGAACTTCATACTCCAACAGGAGCAGTGCAAGAGCTGGGGGGCAGCCCTTATACCCACAGGTGTTGTTCAGCAACCAGTCACAGGCCGCAGCCGCCCTCTTTCAAAAGGGCTGGGCGCAAGGTCTGCGCAGGGCTAAGAAACCATCCCGGGGGTGAAAGAAAGAGCAAGCTGGACCAGAGCCCATTGTCCAGTAGTCGGCTAAGGAAGAAGTTGAGATGGTTGCCCGTGCCTGGAAGCGAAGCTGCTTTTCAGTCAGCTTCTCTTTTCTTAGGGCACGTTGTCTGCAAAGATGTTCAGCCTGTGTTGCCCTGTAAATTGGTCTGCAGGTTACTAGCTATGGCTTCCAGCCCGGCGGGAGGCCCAGATACTATGGAAATGAAGCCTGCTATTATTAAAAGTAAAAAGCCACAACGCTGGTGGCCACCACGCCCGCTGCGGCTGCTAAGAGTGATAGCGGTAAGACTGAGAATACTAGGATTTTGCAAGGCCTAAAGAGTGCAAGAGAGAAAGCGAATGTAAAAGAAGCAAGTGTGCAGTGTAAAAAGTGAATGTAAAAATGGCATAGAGGAGAGTGACCCCTGCTGGTGGAAGTGAGGAAAAGCAAAAGCCTACAGCACCTGGTATTCCCAGGCGGTCTCCCATCCAAGTACTAACCAGGCCCGACCCTGCTTAGCTTCCGAGATCAGACGAGATCGGGCGTGTTCAGGGTGGTGTGGCCGTAGGCAGAGACAGGCTTCTCACTTACTCCTCTTCTACTTTGCAGCCTGGCTGCTGGCAGCTCTTTGCACTACTTCACGCTAGACCTTCTTCTTCACTTTTTGCCTTCTCTTAAGGGAACTTCATACTCCAACAGGAGCAGTGCAAGAGCTGGGGGGCGGCCCTTATACCCACAGGTGTTGTTCAGCAACCAGTCACAGGCCGCAGCCGCCCTCTTTCAAAAGGGCTGGGCGCAAGGTCTGCGCAGGGCTAAGAAACCATCCCGGGGGTGAAAGAAAGAGCAAGCTGGACCAGAGCCCATTGTCCAGTAGTCGGCTAAGGAAGAAGTTGAGATGGTTGCCCGTGCCTGGAAGCGAAGCTGCTTTTCAGTCAGCTTCTCTTTTCTTAGGGCGCGTTGTCTGCAAAGATGTTCAGCCTGTGTTGCCCTGTAAATTGGTCTGCAGGTTACTAGCTATGGCTTCCAGCCCGGCGGGAGGCCCAGATACTATGGAAATGAAGCCTGCTATTATTAAAAGTAAAAAGCCACAACGCTGGTGGCCACCACGCCCGCTGCGGCTGCTAAGAGTGATAGCGGTAAGACTGAGAATACTAGGATTTTGCAAGGCCTAAAGAGTGCAAGAGAGAAAGCGAATGTAAAAGAAGCAAGTGTGCAGTGTAAAAAGTGAATGTAAAAATGGCATAGAGGAGAGTGACCCCTGCTGGTGGAAGTGAGGAAAAGCAAAAGCCTACAGCACCTGGTATTCCCAGGCGGTCTCCCATCCAAGTACTAACCAGGCCCGACCCTGCTTAGCTTCCGAGATCAGACGAGATCGGGCGTGTACAGGGTGGTGTGGCCGTAGGCAGAGACAGGCTTCTCACTTACTCCTCTTCTACTTTGCAGCCTGGCTGCTGGCAGCTCTTTGCACTACTTCACGCTAGACCTTCTTCTTCACTTTTTGCCTTCTCTTAAGGGAACTTCATACTCCAACAGGAGCAGTGCAAGAGCTGGGGGGCAGCCCTTATACCCACAGGTGTTGTTCAGCAACCAGTCACAGGCCGCAGCCGCCCTCTTTCAAAAGGGCTGGGCGCAAGGTCTGCGCAGGGCTAAGAAACCATCCCGGGGGTGAAAGAAAGAGCAAGCTGGACCAGAGCCCATTGTCCAGTAGTCGGCTAAGGAAGAAGTTGAGATGGTTGCCCGTGCCTGGAAGCGAAGCTGCTTTTCAGTCAGCTTCTCTTTTCTTAGGGCGCGTTGTCTGCAAAGATGTTCAGCCTGTGTTGCCCTGTAAATTGGTCTGCAGGTTACTAGCTATGGCTTCCAGCCCGGCGGGAGGCCCAGATACTATGGAAATGAAGCCTGCTATTATTAAAAGTAAAAAGCCACAACGCTGGTGGCCACCACGCCCGCTGCGGCTGCTAAGAGTGATAGCGGTAAGACTGAGAATACTAGGATTTTGCAAGGCCTAAAGAGTGCAAGAGAGAAAGCGAATGTAAAAGAAGCAAGTGTGCAGTGTAAAAAGTGAATGTAAAAATGGCATAGAGGAGAGTGACCCCTGCTGGTGGAAGTGAGGAAAAGCAAAAGCCTACAGCACCTGGTATTCCCAGGCGGTCTCCCATCCAAGTACTAACCAGGCCCGACCCTGCTTAGCTTCCGAGATCAGACGAGATCGGGCGTGTTCAGGGTGGTGTGGCCCTAGGCAGAGACAGGCTTCTCACTTACTCCTCTTCTACTTTGCAGCCTGGCTGCTGGCAGCCCTTTGCACTACTTCACGCTAGACCTTTTTCTTCACTTTTTGCCTTCTCTTAAGGGAACTTCATACTCCAACAGGAGCAGTGCAAGAGCTGGGGGCGGCCCTTATACCCACAGGTGTTGTTCAGCAACCAGTCACAGGCCGCAGCCGCCCTCTTTCAAAAGGGCTGGGCGCAAGGTCTGCGCAGGGCTAAGAAACCATCCCGGGGGTGAAAGAAAGAGCAAGCTGGACCAGAGCCCATTGTCCAGGAGTCGGCTAAGGAAGAAGTTGAGATGGTTGCCCGTGCCTGGAAGCGAAGCTGCTTTTCAGTCAGCTTCTCTTTTCTTAGGGCACGTTGTCTGCAAAGATGTTCAGCCTGTGTTGCCCTGTAAATTGGTCTGCAGGTTACTAGCTATGGCTTCCAGCCCGGCGGGAGGCCCAGATACTATGGAAATGAAGCCTGCTATTATTAAAAGTAAAAAGCCACAACGCTGGTGGCCACCACGCCCGCTGCGGCTGCTAAGAGTGATAGCGGTAAGACTGAGAATACTAGGATTTTGCAAGGCCTAAAGAGTGCAAGAGAGAAAGCGAATGTAAAAGAAGCAAGTGTGCAGTGTAAAAAGTGAATGTAAAAATGGCATAGAGGAGAGTGACCCCTGCTGGTGGAAGTGAGGAAAAGCAAAAGCCTACAGCACCTGGTATTCCCAGGCGGTCTCCCATCCAAGTACTAACCAGGCCCGACCCTGCTTAGCTTCCGAGATCAGACGAGATCGGGCGTGTTCAGGGTGGTGTGGCCGTAGGCAGAGACAGGCTTCTCACTTACTCCTCTTCTACTTTGCAGCCTGGCTGCTGGCAGCTCTTTGCACTACTTCACGCTAGACCTTCTTCTTCACTTTTTGCCTTCTCTTAAGGGAACTTCATACTCCAACAGGAGCAGTGCAAGAGCTGGGGGGCGGCCCTTATACCCACAGGTGTTGTTCAGCAACCAGTCACAGGCCGCAGCCGCCCTCTTTCAAAAGGGCTGGGCGCAAGGTCTGCGCAGGGCTAAGAAACCATCCCGGGGGTGAAAGAAAGAGCAAGCTGGACCAGAGCCCATTGTCCAGGAGTCGGCTAAGGAAGAAGTTGAGATGGTTGCCCGTGCCTGGAAGCGAAGCTGCTTTTCAGTCAGCTTCTCTTTTCTTAGGGCGCGTTGTCTGCAAAGATGTTCAGCCTGTGTTGCCCTGTAAATTGGTCTGCAGGTTACTAGCTATGGCTTCCAGCCCGGCGGGAGGCCCAGATACTATGGAAATGAAGCCTGCTATTATTAAAAGTAAAAAGCCACAACGCTGGTGGCCACCACGCCCGCTGCGGCTGCTAAGAGTGATAGCGGTAAGACTGAGAATACTAGGATTTTGCAAGGCCTAAAGAGTGCAAGAGAGAAAGCGAATGTAACAGAAGCAAGTGTGCAGTGTAAAAAGTGAATGTAAAAATGGCATAGAGGAGAGTGACCCCTGCTGGTGGAAGTGAGGAAAAGCAAAAGCCTACAGCACCTGGTATTCCCAGGCGGTCTCCCATCCAAGTACTAACCAGGCCCGACCCTGCTTAGCTTCCGAGATCAGACGAGATCGGGCGTGTTCAGGGTGGTGTGGCCGTAGGCGGAGACAAGCTTCTCACTTACTCCTCTTCTACTTTGCAGCCTGGCTGCTGGCAGCTCTTTGCACTACTTCACGCTAGACCTTTTTCTTCACTTTTTGCCTTCTCTTAAGGGAACTTCATACTCCAACAGGAGCAGTGCAAGAGCTGGGGGCGGCCCTTATACCCACAGGTGTTGTTCAGCAACCAGTCACAGGCCGCAGCCGCCCTCTTTCAAAAGGGCTGGGCGCAAGGTCTGCGCAGGGCTAAGAAACCATCCCGGGGGTGAAAGAAAGAGCAAGCTGGACCAGAGCCCATTGTCCAGGAGTCGGCTAAGGAAGAAGTTGAGATGGTTGCCCGTGCCTGGAAGCGAAGCTGCTTTTCAGTCAGCTTCTCTTTTCTTAGGGCACGTTGTCTGCAAAGATGTTCAGCCTGTGTTGCCCTGTAAATTGGTCTGCAGGTTACTAGCTATGGCTTCCAGCCCGGCGGGAGGCCCAGATACTATGGAAATGAAGCCTGCTATTATTAAAAGTAAAAAGCCACAACGCTGGTGGCCACCACGCCCGCTGCGGCTGCTAAGAGTGATAGCGGTAAGACTGAGAATACTAGGATTTTGCAAGGCCTAAAGAGTGCAAGAGAGAAAGCGAATGTAAAAGAAGCAAGTGTGCAGTGTAAAAAGTGAATGTAAAAATGGCATAGAGGAGAGTGACCCCTGCTGGTGGAAGTGAGGAAAAGCAAAAGCCTACAGCACCTGGTATTCCCAGGCGGACTCCCATCCAAGTACTAACCAGGCCCGACCCTGCTTAGCTTCCGAGTTCAGACGAGATCGGGCGTGTTCAGGGTGGTGTGGCCGTAGGCAGAGACAGGCTTCTCACTTACTCCTCTTCTACTTTGCAGCCTGGCTGCTGGCAGCTCTTTGCACTACTTCACGCTAGACCTTCTTCTTCACTTTTTGCCTTCTCTTAAGGGAACTTCATACTCCAACAGGAGCAGTGCAAGAGCTGGGGGGCGGCCCTTATACCCACAGGTGTTGTTCAGCAACCAGTCACAGGCCGCAGCCGCCCTCTTTCAAAAGGGCTGGGCGCAAGGTCTGCGCAGGGCTAAGAAACCATCCCGGGGGTGAAAGAAAGAGCAAGCTGGACCAGAGCCCATTGTCCAGTAGTCGGCTAAGGAAGAAGTTGAGATGGTTGCCCGTGCCTGGAAGCGAAGCTGCTTTTCAGTCAGCTTCTCTTTTCTTAGGGCGCGTTGTCTGCAAAGATGTTCAGCCTGTGTTGCCCTGTAAATTGGTCTGCAGGTTACTAGCTATGGCTTCCAGCCCGGCGGGAGGCCCAGATACTATGGAAATGAAGCCTGCTATTATTAAAAGTAAAAAGCCACAACGCTGGTGGCCACCACGCCCGCTGCGGCTGCTAAGAGTGATAGCGGTAAGACAGAATACTAGGATTTTGCAAGGCCTAAAGAGTGCAAGAGAGAAAGCGAATGTAAAAGAAGCAAGTGTGCAGTGTAAAAAGTGAATGTAAAAATGGCATAGAGGAGAGTGACCCCTGCTGGTGGAAGTGAGGAAAAGCAAAAGCCTACAGCACCTGGTATTCCCAGGCGGTCTCCCATCCAAGTACTAACCAGGCCCGACCCTGCTTAGCTTCCGAGATCAGACGAGATCGGGCGTGTTCAGGGTGGTGTGGCCGTAGGCGGAGACAAATTTCTCACTTACTCCTCTTCTACTTTGCAGCCTGGCTGCTGGCAGCTCTTTGCACTACTTCACGCTAGACCTTTTTCTTCACTTTTTGCCTTCTCTTAAGGGAACTTCATACTCCAACAGGAGCAGTGCAAGAGCTGGGGGCGGCCCTTATACCCACAGGTGTTGTTCAGCAACCAGTCACAGGCCGCAGCCGCCCTCTTTCAAAAGGGCTGGGCGCAAGGTCTGCGCAGGGCTAAGAAACCATCCCGGGGGTGAAAGAAAGAGCAAGCTGGACCAGAGCCCATTGTCCAGGAGTCGGCTAAGGAAGAAGTTGAGATGGTTGCCCGTGCCTGGAAGCGAAGCTGCTTTTCAGTCAGCTTCTCTTTTCTTAGGGCACGTTGTCTGCAAAGATGTTCAGCCTGTGTTGCCCTGTAAATTGGTCTGCAGGTTACTAGCTATGGCTTCCAGCCCGGCGGGAGGCCCAGATACTATGGAAATGAAGCCTGCTATTATTAAAAGTAAAAAGCCACAACGCTGGTGGCCACCACGCCCGCTGCGGCTGCTAAGAGTGATAGCGGTAAGACTGAGAATACTAGGATTTTGCAAGGCCTAAAGAGTGCAAGAGAGAAAGCGAATGTAAAAGAAGCAAGTGTGCAGTGTAAAAAGTGAATGTAAAAATGGCATAGAGGAGAGTGACCCCTGCTGGTGGAAGTGAGGAAAAGCAAAAGCCTACAGCACCTGGTATTCCCAGGCGGTCTCCCATCCAAGTACTAACCAGGCCCGACCCTGCTTAGCTTCCGAGATCAGACGAGATCGGGCGTGTTCAGGGTGGTGTGGCCGTAGGCGGAGACAAGCTTCTCACTTACTCCTCTTCTACTTTGCAGCCTGGCTGCTGGCAGCTCTTTGCACTACTTCACGCTAGACCTTTTTCTTCACTTTTTGCCTTCTCTTAAGGGAACTTCATACTCCAACAGGAGCAGTGCAAGAGCTGGGGGCGGCCCTTATACCCACAGGTGTTGTTCAGCAACCAGTCACAGGCCGCAGCCGCCCTCTTTCAAAAGGGCTGGGCGCAAGGTCTGCGCAGGGCTAAGAAACCATCCCGGGGGTGAAAGAAAGAGCAAGCTGGACCAGAGCCCATTGTCCAGGAGTCGGCTAAGGAAGAAGTTGAGATGGTTGCCCGTGCCTGGAAGCGAAGCTGCTTTTCAGTCAGCTTCTCTTTTCTTAGGGCACGTTGTCTGCAAAGATGTTCAGCCTGTGTTGCCCTGTAAATTGGTCTGCAGGTTACTAGCTATGGCTTCCAGCCCGGCGGGAGGCCCAGATACTATGGAAATGAAGCCTGCTATTATTAAAAGTAAAAAGCCACAACGCTGGTGGCCACCACGCCCGCTGCGGCTGCTAAGAGTGATAGCGGTAAGACTGAGAATACTAGGATTTTGCAAGGCCTAAAGAGTGCAAGAGAGAAAGCGAATGTAAAAGAAGCAAGTGTGCAGTGTAAAAAGTGAATGTAAAAATGGCATAGAGGAGAGTGACCCCTGCTGGTGGAAGTGAGGAAAAGCAAAAGCCTACAGCACCTGGTATTCCCAGGCGGTCTCCCATCCAAGTACTAACCAGGCCTGACCCTGCTTAGCTTCCGAGATCAGACGAGATCGGGCGTGTTCAGGGTGGTGTGGCCGTAGGCAGAGACAGGCTTCTCACTTACTCCTCTTCTACTTTGCAGCCTGGCTGCTGGCAGCTCTTTGCACTACTTCACGCTAGACCTTCTTCTTCACTTTTTGCCTTCTCTTAAGGGAACTTCATACTCCAACAGGAGCAGTGCAAGAGCTGGGGGGCGGCCCTTATACCCACAGGTGTTGTTCAGCAACCAGTCACAGGCCGCAGCCGCCCTCTTTCAAAAGGGCTGGGCGCAAGGTCTGCGCAGGGCTAAGAAACCATCCCGGGGGTGAAAGAAAGAGCAAGCTGGACCAGAGCCCATTGTCCAGTAGTCGGCTAAGGAAGAAGTTGAGATGGTTGCCCGTGCCTGGAAGCGAAGCTGCTTTTCAGTCAGCTTCTCTTTTCTTAGGGCGCGTTGTCTGCAAAGATGTTCAGCCTGTGTTGCCCTGTAAATTGGTCTGCAGGTTACTAGCTATGGCTTCCAGCCCGGCGGGAGGCCCAGATACTATGGAAATGAAGCCTGCTATTATTAAAAGTAAAAAGCCACAACGCTGGTGGCCACCACGCCCGCTGCGGCTGCTAAGAGTGATAGCGGTAAGACTGAGAATACTAGGATTTTGCAAGGCCTAAAGAGTGCAAGAGAGAAAGCGAATGTAAAAGAAGCAAGTGTGCAGTGTAAAAAGTGAATGTAAAAATGGCATAGAGGAGAGTGACCCCTGCTGGTGGAAGTGAGGAAAAGCAAAAGCCTACAGCACCTGGTATTCCCAGGCGGTCTCCCATCCAAGTACTAACCAGGCCCGACCCTGCTTAGCTTCCGAGATCAGACGAGATCGGGCGTGTTCAGGGTGGTGTGGCCGTAGGCGGAGACAGGCTTCTCACTTACTCCTCTTCTACTTTGCAGCCTGGCTGCTGGCAGCTCTTTGCACTACTTCACGCTAGACCTTTTTCTTCACTTTTTGCCTTCTCTTAAGGGAACTTCATACTCCAACAGGAGCAGTGCAAGAGCTGGGGGCGGCCCTTATACCCACAGGTGTTGTTCAGCAACCAGTCACAGGCCGCAGCCGCCCTCTTTCAAAAGGGCTGGGCGCAAGGTCTGCGCAGGGCTAAGAAACCATCCCGGGGGTGAAAGAAAGAGCAAGCTGGACCAGAGCCCATTGTCCAGGAGTCGGCTAAGGAAGAAGTTGAGATGGTTGCCCGTGCCTGGAAGCGAAGCTGCTTTTCAGTCAGCTTCTCTTTTCTTAGGGCACGTTGTCTGCAAAGATGTTCAGCCTGTGTTGCCCTGTAAATTGGTCTGCAGGTTACTAGCTATGGCTTCCAGCCCGGCGGGAGGCCCAGATACTATGGAAATGAAGCCTGCTATTATTAAAAGTAAAAAGCCACAACGCTGGTGGCCACCACGCCCGCTGCGGCTGCTAAGAGTGATAGCGGTAAGACTGAGAATACTAGGATTTTGCAAGGCCTAAAGAGTGCAAGAGAGAAAGCGAATGTAAAAGAAGCAAGTGTGCAGTGTAAAAAGTGAATGTAAAAATGGCATAGAGGAGAGTGACCCCTGCTGGTGGAAGTGAGGAAAAGCAAAAGCCTACAGCACCTGGTATTCCCAGGCGGTCTCCCATCCAAGTACTAACCAGGCCCGACCCTGCTTAGCTTCCGAGATCAGATGAGATCGGGCGTGTTCAGGGTGGTGTGGCCGTAGGCAGAGACAGGCTTCTCACTTACTCCTCTTCTACTTTGCAGCCTGGCTGCTGGCAGCCCTTTGCACTACTTCACGCTAGACCTTTTTCTTCACTTTTTGCCTTCTCTTAAGGGAACTTCATACTCCAACAGGAGCAGTGCAAGAGCTGGGGGCGGCCCTTATACCCACAGGTGTTGTTCAGCAACCAGTCACAGGCCGCAGCCGCCCTCTTTCAAAAGGGCTGGGCGCAAGGTCTGCGCAGGGCTAAGAAACCATCCCGGGGGTGAAAGAAAGAGCAAGCTGGACCAGAGCCCATTGTCCAGGAGTCGGCTAAGGAAGAAGTTGAGATGGTTGCCCGTGCCTGGAAGCGAAGCTGCTTTTCAGTCAGCTTCTCTTTTCTTAGGGCACGTTGTCTGCAAAGATGTTCAGCCTGTGTTGCCCTGTAAATTGGTCTGCAGGTTACTAGCTATGGCTTCCAGCCCGGCGGGAGGCCCAGATACCATGGAAATGAAGCCTGCTATTATTAAAAGTAAAAAGCCACAACGCTGGTGGCCACCACGCCCGCTGCGGCTGCTAAGAGTGATAGCGGTAAGACTGAGAATACTAGGATTTTGCAAGGCCTAAAGAGTGCAAGAGAGAAAGCGAATGTAACAGAAGCAAGTGTGCAGTGTAAAAAGTGAATGTAAAAATGGCATAGAGGAGAGTGACCCCTGCTGGTGGAAGTGAGGAAAAGCAAAAGCCTACAGCACCTGGTATTCCCAGGCGGTCTCCCATCCAAGTACTAACCAGGCCCGACCCTGCTTAGCTTCCGAGATCAGACGAGATCGGGCGTGTTCAGGGTGGTGTGGCCGTAGGCGGAGACAAGCTTCTCACTTACTCCTCTTCTACTTTGCAGCCTGGCTGCTGGCAGCTCTTTGCACTACTTCACGCTAGACCTTTTTCTTCACTTTTTGCCTTCTCTTAAGGGAACTTCATACTCCAACAGGAGCAGTGCAAGAGCTGGGGGCGGCCCTTATACCCACAAGTGTTGTTCAGCAACCAGTCACAGGCCGCAGCCGCCCTCTTTCAAAAGGGCTGGGCGCAAGGTCTGCGCAGGGCTAAGAAACCATCCCGGGGGTGAAAGAAAGAGCAAGCTGGACCAGAGCCCATTGTCCAGGAGTCGGCTAAGGAAGAAGTTGAGATGGTTGCCCGTGCCTGGAAGCGAAGCTGCTTTTCAGTCAGCTTCTCTTTTCTTAGGGCACGTTGTCTGCAAAGATGTTCAGCCTGTGTTGCCCTGTAAATTGGTCTGCAGGTTACTAGCTATGGCTTCCAGCCCGGCGGGAGGCCCAGATACTATGGAAATGAAGCCTGCTATTATTAAAAGTAAAAAGCCACAACGCTGGTGGCCACCACGCCCGCTGCGGCTGCTAAGAGTGATAGCGGTAAGACTGAGAATACTAGGATTTTGCAAGGCCTAAAGAGTGCAAGAGAGAAAGCGAATGTAAAAGAAGCAAGTGTGCAGTGTAAAAAGTGAATGTAAAAATGGCATAGAGGAGAGTGACCCCTGCTGGTGGAAGTGAGGAAAAGCAAAAGCCTACAGCACCTGGTATTCCCAGGCGGACTCCCATCCAAGTACTAACCAGGCCCGACCCTGCTTAGCTTCCGAGATCAGACGAGATCGGGCGTGTTCAGGGTGGTGTGGCCGTAGGCAGAGACAGGCTTCTCACTTACTCCTCTTCTACTTTGCAGCCTGGCTGCTGGCAGCCCTTTGCACTACTTCACGCTAGACCTTTTTCTTCACTTTTTGCCTTCTCTTAAGGGAACTTCATACTCCAACAGGAGCAGTGCAAGAGCTGGGGGCGGCCCTTATACCCACAGGTGTTGTTCAGCAACCAGTCACAGGCCGCAGCCGCCCTCTTTCAAAAGGGCTGGGCGCAAGGTCTGCGCAGGGCTAAGAAACCATCCCGGGGGTGAAAGAAAGAGCAAGCTGGACCAGAGCCCATTGTCCAGGAGTCGGCTAAGGAAGAAGTTGAGATGGTTGCCCGTGCCTGGAAGCGAAGCTGCTTTTCAGTCAGCTTCTCTTTTCTTAGGGCATGTTGTCTGCAAAGATGTTCAGCCTGTGTTGCCCTGTAAATTGGTCTGCAGGTTACTAGCTATGGCTTCCAGCCCGGCGGGAGGCCCAGATACTATGGAAATGAAGCCTGCTATTATTAAAAGTAAAAAGCCACAACGCTGGTGGCCACCACGCCCGCTGCGGCTGCTAAGAGTGATAGCGGTAAGACTGAGAATACTAGGATTTTGCAAGGCCTAAAGAGTGCAAGAGAGAAAGCGAATGTAAAAGAAGCAAGTGTGCAGTGTAAAAAGTGAATGTAAAAATGGCATAGAGGAGAGTGACCCCTGCTGGTGGAAGTGAGGAAAAGCAAAAGCCTACAGCACCTGGTATTCCCAGGCGGTCTCCCATCCAAGTACTAACCAGGCCCGACCCTGCTTAGCTTCCGAGATCAGGCGTGTACAGGGTGGTGTGGCCGTAGGCAGAGACAGGCTTCTCACTTACTCCTCTTCTACTTTGCAGCCTGGCTGCTGGCAGCTCTTTGCACTACTTCACGCTAGACCTTCTTCTTCACTTTTTGCCTTCTCTTAAGGGAACTTCATACTCCAACAGGAGCAGTGCAAGAGCTGGGGGGCAGCCCTTATACCCACAGGTGTTGTTCAGCAACCAGTCACAGGCCGCAGCCGCCCTCTTTCAAAAGGGCTGGGCGCAAGGTCTGCGCAGGGCTAAGAAACCATCCCGGGGGTGAAAGAAAGAGCAAGCTGGACCAGAGCCCATTGTCCAGTAGTCGGCTAAGGAAGAAGTTGAGATGGTTGCCCGTGCCTGGAAGCGAAGCTGCTTTTCAGTCAGCTTCTCTTTTCTTAGGGCGCGTTGTCTGCAAAGATGTTCAGCCTGTGTTGCCCTGTAAATTGGTCTGCAGGTTACTAGCTATGGCTTCCAGCCCGGCGGGAGGCCCAGATACTATGGAAATGAAGCCTGCTATTATTAAAAGTAAAAAGCCACAACGCTGGTGGCCACCACGCCCGCTGCGGCTGCTAAGAGTGATAGCGGTAAGACTGAGAATACTAGGATTTTGCAAGGCCTAAAGAGTGCAAGAGAGAAAGCGAATGTAAAAGAAGCAAGTGTGCAGTGTAAAAAGTGAATGTAAAAATGGCATAGAGGAGAGTGACCCCTGCTGGTGGAAGTGAGGAAAAGCAAAAGCCTACAGCACCTGGTATTCCCAGGCGGTCTCCCATCCAAGTACTAACCAGGCCCGACCCTGCTTAGCTTCCGAGATCAGACGAGATCGGGCGTGTTCAGGGTGGTGTGGCCCTAGGCAGAGACAGGCTTCTCACTTACTCCTCTTCTACTTTGCAGCCTGGCTGCTGGCAGCCCTTTGCACTACTTCACGCTAGACCTTTTTCTTCACTTTTTGCCTTCTCTTAAGGGAACTTCATACTCCAACAGGAGCAGTGCAAGAGCTGGGGGCGGCCCTTATACCCACAGGTGTTGTTCAGCAACCAGTCACAGGCCGCAGCCGCCCTCTTTCAAAAGGGCTGGGCGCAAGGTCTGCGCAGGGCTAAGAAACCATCCCGGGGGTGAAAGAAAGAGCAAGCTGGACCAGAGCCCATTGTCCAGGAGTCGGCTAAGGAAGAAGTTGAGATGGTTGCCCGTGCCTGGAAGCGAAGCTGCTTTTCAGTCAGCTTCTCTTTTCTTAGGGCACGTTGTCTGCAAAGATGTTCAGCCTGTGTTGCCCTGTAAATTGGTCTGCAGGTTACTAGCTATGGCTTCCAGCCCGGCGGGAGGCCCAGATACTATGGAAATGAAGCCTGCTATTATTAAAAGTAAAAAGCCACAACGCTGGTGGCCACCACGCCCGCTGCGGCTGCTAAGAGTGATAGCGGTAAGACTGAGAATACTAGGATTTTGCAAGGCCTAAAGAGTGCAAGAGAGAAAGCGAATGTAAAAGAAGCAAGTGTGCAGTGTAAAAAGTGAATGTAAAAATGGCATAGAGGAGAGTGACCCCTGCTGGTGGAAGTGAGGAAAAGCAAAAGCCTACAGCACCTGGTATTCCCAGGCGGTCTCCCATCCAAGTACTAACCAGGCCCGACCCTGCTTAGCTTCCGAGATCAGACGAGATCGGGCGTGTTCAGGGTGGTGTGGCCGTAGGCAGAGACAGGCTTCTCACTTACTCCTCTTCTACTTTGCAGCCTGGCTGCTGGCAGCTCTTTGCACTACTTCACGCTAGACCTTCTTCTTCACTTTTTGCCTTCTCTTAAGGGAACTTCATACTCCAACAGGAGCAGTGCAAGAGCTGGGGGGCGGCCCTTATACCCACAGGTGTTGTTCAGCAACCAGTCACAGGCCGCAGCCGCCCTCTTTCAAAAGGGCTGGGCGCAAGGTCTGCGCAGGGCTAAGAAACCATCCCGGGGGTGAAAGAAAGAGCAAGCTGGACCAGAGCCCATTGTCCAGTAGTCGGCTAAGGAAGAAGTTGAGATGGTTGCCCGTGCCTGGAAGCGAAGCTGCTTTTCAGTCAGCTTCTCTTTTCTTAGGGCGCGTTGTCTGCAAAGATGTTCAGCCTGTGTTGCCCTGTAAATTGGTCTGCAGGTTACTAGCTATGGCTTCCAGCCCGGCGGGAGGCCCAGATACTATGGAAATGAAGCCTGCTATTATTAAAAGTAAAAAGCCACAACGCTGGTGGCCACCACGCCCGCTGCGGCTGCTAAGAGTGATAGCGGTAAGACTGAGAATACTAGGATTTTGCAAGGCCTAAAGAGTGCAAGAGAGAAAGCGAATGTAAAAGAAGCAAGTGTGCAGTGTAAAAAGTGAATGTAAAAATGGCATAGAGGAGAGTGACCCCTGCTGGTGGAAGTGAGGAAAAGCAAAAGCCTACAGCACCTGGTATTCCCAGGCGGTCTCCCATCCAAGTACTAACCAGGCCCGACCCTGCTTAGCTTCCGAGATCAGACGAGATCGGGCGTGTTCAGGGTGGTGTGGCCGTAGGCGGAGACAAATTTCTCACTTACTCCTCTTCTACTTTGCAGCCTGGCTGCTGGCAGCTCTTTGCACTACTTCACGCTAGACCTTTTTCTTCACTTTTTGCCTTCTCTTAAGGGAACTTCATACTCCAACAGGAGCAGTGCAAGAGCTGGGGGCGGCCCTTATACCCACAGGTGTTGTTCAGCAACCAGTCACAGGCCGCAGCCACCCTCTTTCAAAAGGGCTGGGCGCAAGGTCTGCGCAGGGCTAAGAAACCATCCCGGGGGTGAAAGAAAGAGCAAGCTGGACCAGAGCCCATTGTCCAGGAGTCGGCTAAGGAAGAAGTTGAGATGGTTGCCCGTGCCTGGAAGCGAAGCTGCTTTTCAGTCAGCTTCTCTTTTCTTAGGGCACGTTGTCTGCAAAGATGTTCAGCCTGTGTTGCCCTGTAAATTGGTCTGCAGGTTACTAGCTATGGCTTCCAGCCCGGCGGGAGGCCCAGATACTATGGAAATGAAGCCTGCTATTATTAAAAGTAAAAAGCCACAACGCTGGTGGCCACCACGCCCGCTGCGGCTGCTAAGAGTGATAGCGGTAAGACTGAGAATACTAGGATTTTGCAAGGCCTAAAGAGTGCAAGAGAGAAAGCGAATGTAAAAGAAGCAAGTGTGCAGTGTAAAAAGTGAATGTAAAAATGGCATAGAGGAGAGTGACCCCTGCTGGTGGAAGTGAGGAAAAGCAAAAGCCTACAGCACCTGGTATTCCCAGGCGGTCTCCCATCCAAGTACTAACCAGGCCCGACCCTGCTTAGCTTCCGAGAGCAGACGAGATCGGGCGTGTTCAGGGTGGTGTGGCCGTAGGCAGAGACAGGCTTCTCACTTACTCCTCTTCTACTTTGCAGCCTGGCTGCTGGCAGCTCTTTGCACTACTTCACGCTAGACCTTTTTCTTCACTTTTTGCCTTCTCTTAAGGGAACTTCATACTCCAACAGGAGCAGTGCAAGAGCTGGGGGCGGCCCTTATACCCACAGGTGTTGTTCAGCAACCAGTCACAGGCCGCAGCCACCCTCTTTCAAAAGGGCTGGGCGCAAGGTCTGCGCAGGGCTAAGAAACCATCCCGGGGGTGAAAGAAAGAGCAAGCTGGACCAGAGCCCATTGTCCAGGAGTCGGCTAAGGAAGAAGTTGAGATGGTTGCCCGTGCCTGGAAGCGAAGCTGCTTTTCAGTCAGCTTCTCTTTTCTTAGGGCACGTTGTCTGCAAAGATGTTCAGCCTGTGTTGCCCTGTAAATTGGTCTGCAGGTTACTAGCTATGGCTTCCAGCCCGGCGGGAGGCCCAGATACTATGGAAATGAAGCCTGCTATTATTAAAAGTAAAAAGCCACAACGCTGGTGGCCACCACGCCCGCTGCGGCTGCTAAGAGTGATAGCGGTAAGACTGAGAATACTAGGATTTTGCAAGGCCTAAAGAGTGCAAGAGAGAAAGCGAATGTAAAAGAAGCAAGTGTGCAGTGTAAAAAGTGAATGTAAAAATGGCATAGAGGAGAGTGACCCCTGCTGGTGGAAGTGAGGAAAAGCAAAAGCCTACAGCACCTGGTATTCCCAGGCGGTCTCCCATCCAAGTACTAACCAGGCCCGACCCTGCTTAGCTTCCGAGATCAGACGAGATCGGGCGTGTTCAGGGTGGTGTGGCCGTAGGCAGAGACAGGCTTCTCACTTACTCCTCTTCTACTTTGCAGCCTGGCTGCTGGCAGCTCTTTGCACTACTTCACGCTAGACCTTCTTCTTCACTTTTTGCCTTCTCTTAAGGGAACTTCATACTCCAACAGGAGCAGTGCAAGAGCTGGGGGGCGGCCCTTATACCCACAGGTGTTGTTCAGCAACCAGTCACAGGCCGCAGCCGCCCTCTTTCAAAAGGGCTGGGCGCAAGGTCTGCGCAGGGCTAAGAAACCATCCCGGGGGTGAAAGAAAGAGCAAGCTGGACCAGAGCCCATTGTCCAGGAGTCGGCTAAGGAAGAAGTTGAGATGGTTGCCCGTGCCTGGAAGCGAAGCTGCTTTTCAGTCAGCTTCTCTTTTCTTAGGGCGCGTTGTCTGCAAAGATGTTCAGCCTGTGTTGCCCTGTAAATTGGTCTGCAGGTTACTAGCTATGGCTTACAGCCCGGCGGGAGGCCCAGATACTATGGAAATGAAGCCTGCTATTATTAAAAGTAAAAAGCCACAACGCTGGTGGCCACCACGCCCGCTGCGGCTGCTAAGAGTGATAGCGGTAAGACTGAGAATACTAGGATTTTGCAAGGCCTAAAGAGTGCAAGAGAGAAAGCGAATGTAACAGAAGCAAGTGTGCAGTGTAAAAAGTGAATGTAAAAATGGCATAGAGGAGAGTGACCCCTGCTGGTGGAAGTGAGGAAAAGCAAAAGCCTACAGCACCTGGTATTCCCAGGCGGTCTCCCATCCAAGTACTAACCAGGCCCGACCCTGCTTAGCCTCCGAGATCAGACGAGATCGGGCGTGTTCAGGGTGGTGTGGCCGTAGGCGGAGACAAGCTTCTCACTTACTCCTCTTCTACTTTGCAGCCTGGCTGCTGGCAGCTCTTTGCACTACTTCACGCTAGACCTTTTTCTTCACTTTTTGCCTTCTCTTAAGGGAACTTCATACTCCAACAGGAGCAGTGCAAGAGCTGGGGGCGGCCCTTATACCCACAGGTGTTGTTCAGCAACCAGTCACAGGCCGCAGCCGCCCTCTTTCAAAAGGGCTGGGCGCAAGGTCTGCGCAGGGCTAAGAAACCATCCCGGGGGTGAAAGAAAGAGCAAGCTGGACCAGAGCCCATTGTCCAGGAGTCGGCTAAGGAAGAAGTTGAGATGGTTGCCCGTGCCTGGAAGCGAAGCTGCTTTTCAGTCAGCTTCTCTTTTCTTAGGGCACGTTGTCTGCAAAGATGTTCAGCCTGTGTTGCCCTGTAAATTGGTCTGCAGGTTACTAGCTATGGCTTCCAGCCCGGCGGGAGGCCCAGATACTATGGAAATGAAGCCTGCTATTATTAAAAGTAAAAAGCCACAACGCTGGTGGCCACCACGCCCGCTGCGGCTGCTAAGAGTGATAGCGGTAAGACTGAGAATACTAGGATTTTGCAAGGCCTAAAGAGTGCAAGAGAGAAAGCGAATGTAAAAGAAGCAAGTGTGCAGTGTAAAAAGTGAATGTAAAAATGGCATAGAGGAGAGTGACCCCTGCTGGTGGAAGTGAGGAAAAGCAAAAGCCTACAGCACCTGGTATTCCCAGGCGGACTCCCATCCAAGTACTAACCAGGCCCGACCCTGCTTAGCTTCCGAGATCAGGCGTGTTCAGGGTGGTGTGGCCGTAGGCAGAGACAGGCTTCTCACTTACTCCTCTTCTACTTTGCAGCCTGGCTGCTGGCAGCCCTTTGCACTACTTCACGCTAGACCTTTTTCTTCACTTTTTGCCTTCTCTTAAGGGAACTTCATACTCCAACAGGAGCAGTGCAAGAGCTGGGGGCGGCCCTTATACCCACAGGTGTTGTTCAGCAACCAGTCACAGGCCGCAGCCGCCCTCTTTCAAAAGGGCTGGGCGCAAGGTCTGCGCAGGGCTAAGAAACCATCCCGGGGGTGAAAGAAAGAGCAAGCTGGACCAGAGCCCATTGTCCAGGAGTCGGCTAAGGAAGAAGTTGAGATGGTTGCCCGTGCCTGGAAGCGAAGCTGCTTTTCAGTCAGCTTCTCTTTTCTTAGGGCATGTTGTCTGCAAAGATGTTCAGCCTGTGTTGCCCTGTAAATTGGTCTGCAGGTTACTAGCTATGGCTTCCAGCCCGGCGGGAGGCCCAGATACTATGGAAATGAAGCCTGCTATTATTAAAAGTAAAAAGCCACAACGCTGGTGGCCACCACGCCCGCTGCGGCTGCTAAGAGTGATAGCGGTAAGACTGAGAATACTAGGATTTTGCAAGGCCTAAAGAGTGCAAGAGAGAAAGCGAATGTAAAAGAAGCAAGTGTGCAGTGTAAAAAGTGAATGTAAAAATGGCATAGAGGAGAGTGACCCCTGCTGGTGGAAGTGAGGAAAAGCAAAAGCCTACAGCACCTGGTATTCCCAGGCGGTCTCCCATCCAAGTACTAACCAGGCCCGACCCTGCTTAGCTTCCGAGATCAGACGAGATCGGGCGTGTTCAGGGTGGTGTGGCCGTAGGCAGAGACAGGCTTCTCACTTACTCCTCTTCTACTTTGCAGCCTGGCTGCTGGCAGCTCTTTGCACTACTTCACGCTAGACCTTCTTCTTCACTTTTTGCCTTCTCTTAAGGGAACTTCATACTCCAACAGGAGCAGTGCAAGAGCTGGGGGGCGGCCCTTATACCCACAGGTGTTGTTCAGCAACCAGTCACAGGCCGCAGCCGCCCTCTTTCAAAAGGGCTGGGCGCAAGGTCTGCGCAGGGCTAAGAAACCATCCCGGGGGTGAAAGAAAGAGCAAGCTGGACCAGAGCCCATTGTCCAGTAGTCGGCTAAGGAAGAAGTTGAGATGGTTGCCCGTGCCTGGAAGCGAAGCTGCTTTTCAGTCAGCTTCTCTTTTCTTAGGGCGCGTTGTCTGCAAAGATGTTCAGCCTGTGTTGCCCTGTAAATTGGTCTGCAGGTTACTAGCTATGGCTTCCAGCCCGGCGGGAGGCCCAGATACTATGGAAATGAAGCCTGCTATTATTAAAAGTAAAAAGCCACAACGCTGGTGGCCACCACGCCCGCTGCGGCTGCTAAGAGTGATAGCGGTAAGACTGAGAATACTAGGATTTTGCAAGGCCTAAAGAGTGCAAGAGAGAAAGCGAATGTAAAAGAAGCAAGTGTGCAGTGTAAAAAGTGAATGTAAAAATGGCATAGAGGAGAGTGACCCCTGCTGGTGGAAGTGAGGAAAAGCAAAAGCCTACAGCACCTGGTATTCCCAGGCGGTCTCCCATCCAAGTACTAACCAGGCCCGACCCTGCTTAGCTTCCGAGATCAGACGAGATCGGGCGTGTTCAGGGTGGTGTGGCCGTAGGCGGAGACAGGCTTCTCACTTACTCCTCTTCTACTTTGCAGCCTGGCTGCTGGCAGCTCTTTGCACTACTTCACGCTAGACCTTTTTCTTCACTTTTTGCCTTCTCTTAAGGGAACTTCATACTCCAACAGGAGCAGTGCAAGAGCTGGGGGCGGCCCTTATACCCACAGGTGTTGTTCAGCAACCAGTCACAGGCCGCAGCCGCCCTCTTTAAAAAGGGCTGGGCGCAAGGTCTGCGCAGGGCTAAGAAACCATCCCGGGGGTGAAAGAAAGAGCAAGCTGGACCAGAGCCCATTGTCCAGGAGTCGGCTAAGGAAGAAGTTGAGATGGTTGCCCGTGCCTGGAAGCGAAGCTGCTTTTCAGTCAGCTTCTCTTTTCTTAGGGCACGTTGTCTGCAAAGATGTTCAGCCTGTGTTGCCCTGTAAATTGGTCTGCAGGTTACTAGCTATGGCTTCCAGCCCGGCGGGAGGCCCAGATACTATGGAAATGAAGCCTGCTATTATTAAAAGTAAAAAGCCACAACGCTGGTGGCCACCACGCCCGCTGCGGCTGCTAAGAGTGATAGCGGTAAGACTGAGAATACTAGGATTTTGCAAGGCCTAAAGAGTGCAAGAGAGTAAGCGAATGTAAAAGAAGCAAGTGTGCAGTGTAAAAAGTGAATGTAAAAATGGCATAGAGGAGAGTGACCCCTGCTGGTGGAAGTGAGGAAAAGCAAAAGCCTACAGCACCTGGTATTCCCAGGCGGTCTCCCATCCAAGTACTAACCAGGCCCGACCCTGCTTAGCTTCCGAGATCAGACGAGATCGGGCGTGTTCAGGGTGGTGTGGCCGTAGGCGGAGACAAGCTTCTCACTTACTCCTCTTCTACTTTGCAGCCTGGCTGCTGGCAGCTCTTTGCACTACTTCACGCTAGACCTTTTTCTTCACTTTTTGCCTTCTCTTAAGGGAACTTCATACTCCAACAGGAGCAGTGCAAGAGCTGGGGGCGGCCCTTATACCCACAGGTGTTGTTCAGCAACCAGTCACAGGCCGCAGCCGCCCTCTTTCAAAAGGGCTGGGCGCAAGGTCTGCGCAGGGCTAAGAAACCATCCCGGGGGTGAAAGAAAGAGCAAGCTGGACCAGAGCCCATTGTCCAGGAGTCGGCTAAGGAAGAAGTTGAGATGGTTGCCCGTGCCTGGAAGCGAAGCTGCTTTTCAGTCAGCTTCTCTTTTCTTAGGGCACGTTGTCTGCAAAGATGTTCAGCCTGTGTTGCCCTGTAAATTGGTCTGCAGGTTACTAGCTATGGCTTCCAGCCCGGCGGGAGGCCCAGATACTATGGAAATGAAGCCTGCTATTATTAAAAGTAAAAAGCCACAACGCTGGTGGCCACCACGCCCGCTGCGGCTGCTAAGAGTGATAGCGGTAAGACTGAGAATACTAGGATTTTGCAAGGCCTAAAGAGTGCAAGAGAGAAAGCGAATGTAAAAGAAGCAAGTGTGCAGTGTAAAAAGTGAATGTAAAAATGGCATAGAGGAGAGTGACCCCTGCTGGTGGAAGTGAGGAAAAGCAAAAGCCTACAGCACCTGGTATTCCCAGGCGGTCTCCCATCCAAGTACTAACCAGGCCCGACCCTGCTTAGCTTCCGAGATCAGACGAGATCGGGCGTGTTCAGGGTGGTGTGGCCGTAGGCGGAGACAGGCTTCTCACTTACTCCTCTTCTACTTTGCAGCCTGGCTGCTGGCAGCTCTTTGCACTACTTCACGCTAGACCTTTTTCTTCACTTTTTGCCTTCTCTTAAGGGAACTTCATACTCCAACAGGAGCAGTGCAAGAGCTGGGGGCGTACCTTATACCCACAGGTGTTGTTCAGCAACCAGTCACAGGCCGCAGCCGCCCTCTTTCAAAAGGGCTGGGCGCAAGGTCTGCGCAGGGCTAAGAAACCATCCCGGGGGTGAAAGAAAGAGCAAGCTGGACCAGAGCCCATTGTCCAGGAGTCGGCTAAGGAAGAAGTTGAGATGGTTGCCCGTGCCTGGAAGCGAAGCTGCTTTTCAGTCAGCTTCTCTTTTCTTAGGGCACGTTGTCTGCAAAGATGTTCAGCCTGTGTTGCCCTGTAAATTGGTCTGCAGGTTACTAGCTATGGCTTCCAGCCCGGCGGGAGGCCCAGATACTATGGAAATGAAGCCTGCTATTATTAAAAGTAAAAAGCCACAACGCTGGTGGCCACCACGCCCGCTGCGGCTGCTAAGAGTGATAGCGGTAAGACTGAGAATACTAGGATTTTGCAAGGCCTAAAGAGTGCAAGAGAGTAAGCGAATGTAAAAGAAGCAAGTGTGCAGTGTAAAAAGTGAATGTAAAAATGGCATAGAGGAGAGTGACCCCTGCTGGTGGAAGTGAGGAAAAGCAAAAGCCTACAGCACCTGGTATTCCCAGGCGGTCTCCCATCCAAGTACTAACCAGGCCCGACCCTGCTTAGCTTCCGAGATCAGACGAGATCGGGCGTGTTCAGGGTGGTGTGGCCGTAGGCGGAGACAAGCTTCTCACTTACTCCTCTTCTACTTTGCAGCCTGGCTGCTGGCAGCTCTTTGCACTACTTCACGCTAGACCTTTTTCTTCACTTTTTGCCTTCTCTTAAGGGAACTTCATACTCCAACAGGAGCAGTGCAAGAGCTGGGGGCGGCCCTTATACCCACAGGTGTTGTTCAGCAACCAGTCACAGGCCGCAGCCGCCCTCTTTCAAAAGGGCTGGGCGCAAGGTCTGCGCAGGGCTAAGAAACCATCCCGGGGGTGAAAGAAAGAGCAAGCTGGACCAGAGCCCATTGTCCAGGAGTCGGCTAAGGAAGAAGTTGAGATGGTTGCCCGTGCCTGGAAGCGAAGCTGCTTTTCAGTCAGCTTCTCTTTTCTTAGGGCACGTTGTCTGCAAAGATGTTCAGCCTGTGTTGCCCTGTAAATTGGTCTGCAGGTTACTAGCTATGGCTTCCAGCCCGGCGGGAGGCCCAGATACTATGGAAATGAAGCCTGCTATTATTAAAAGTAAAAAGCCACAACGCTGGTGGCCACCACGCCCGCTGCGGCTGCTAAGAGTGATAGCGGTAAGACTGAGAATACTAGGATTTTGCAAGGCCTAAAGAGTGCAAGAGAGAAAGCGAATGTAAAAGAAGCAAGTGTGCAGTGTAAAAAGTGAATGTAAAAATGGCATAGAGGAGAGTGACCCCTGCTGGTGGAAGTGAGGAAAAGCAAAAGCCTACAGCACCTGGTATTCCCAGGCGGTCTCCCATCCAAGTACTAACCAGGCCCGACCCTGCTTAGCTTCCGAGATCAGATGAGATCGGGCGTGTTCAGGGTGGTGTGGCCGTAGGCAGAGACAGGCTTCTCACTTACTCCTCTTCTACTTTGCAGCCTGGCTGCTGGCAGCCCTTTGCACTACTTCACGCTAGACCTTTTTCTTCACTTTTTGCCTTCTCTTAAGGGAACTTCATACTCCAACAGGAGCAGTGCAAGAGCTGGGGGCGGCCCTTATACCCACAGGTGTTGTTCAGCAACCAGTCACAGGCCGCAGCCGCCCTCTTTCAAAAGGGCTGGGCGCAAGGTCTGCGCAGGGCTAAGAAACCATCCCGGGGGTGAAAGAAAGAGCAAGCTGGACCAGAGCCCATTGTCCAGTAGTCGGCTAAGGAAGAAGTTGAGATGGTTGCCCGTGCCTGGAAGCGAAGCTGCTTTTCAGTCAGCTTCTCTTTTCTTAGGGCGCGTTGTCTGCAAAGATGTTCAGCCTGTGTTGCCCTGTAAATTGGTCTGCAGGTTACTAGCTATGGCTTCCAGCCCGGCGGGAGGCCCAGATACTATGGAAATGAAGCCTGCTATTATTAAAAGTAAAAAGCCACAACGCTGGTGGCCACCACGCCCGCTGCGGCTGCTAAGAGTGATAGCGGTAAGACTGAGAATACTAGGATTTTGCAAGGCCTAAAGAGTGCAAGAGAGAAAGCGAATGTAAAAGAAGCAAGTGTGCAGTGTAAAAAGTGAATGTAAAAATGGCATAGAGGAGAGTGACCCCTGCTGGTGGAAGTGAGGAAAAGCAAAAGCCTACAGCACCTGGTATTCCCAGGCGGTCTCCCATCCAAGTACTAACCAGGCCCGACCCTGCTTAGCTTCCGAGATCAGACGAGATCGGGCGTGTTCAGGGTGGTGTGGCCGTAGGCAGAGACAGGCTTCTCACTTACTCCTCTTCTACTTTGCAGCCTGGCTGCTGGCAGCTCTTTGCACTACTTCACGCTAGACCTTCTTCTTCACTTTTTGCCTTCTCTTAAGGGAACTTCATACTCCAACAGGAGCAGTGCAAGAGCTGGGGGGCGGCCCTTATACCCACAGGTGTTGTTCAGCAACCAGTCACAGGCCGCAGCCGCCCTCTTTCAAAAGGGCTGGGCGCAAGGTCTGCGCAGGGCTAAGAAACCATCCCGGGGGTGAAAGAAAGAGCAAGCTGGACCAGAGCCCATTGTCCAGGAGTCGGCTAAGGAAGAAGTTGAGATGGTTGCCCGTGCCTGGAAGCGAAGCTGCTTTTCAGTCAGCTTCTCTTTTCTTAGGGCGCGTTGTCTGCAAAGATGTTCAGCCTGTGTTGCCCTGTAAATTGGTCTGCAGGTTACTAGCTATGGCTTCCAGCCCGGCGGGAGGCCCAGATACTATGGAAATGAAGCCTGCTATTATTAAAAGTAAAAAGCCACAACGCTGGTGGCCACCACGCCCGCTGCGGCTGCTAAGAGTGATAGCGGTAAGACTGAGAATACTAGGATTTTGCAAGGCCTAAAGAGTGCAAGAGAGAAAGCGAATGTAACAGAAGCAAGTGTGCAGTGTAAAAAGTGAATGTAAAAATGGCATAGAGGAGAGTGACCCCTGCTGGTGGAAGTGAGGAAAAGCAAAAGCCTACAGCACCTGGTATTCCCAGGCGGTCTCCCATCCAAGTACTAACCAGGCCCGACCCTGCTTAGCTTCCGAGATCAGACGAGATCGGGCGTGTTCAGGGTGGTGTGGCCGTAGGCGGAGACAAGCTTCTCACTTACTCCTCTTCTACTTTGCAGCCTGGCTGCTGGCAGCCCTTTGCACTACTTCACGCTAGACCTTTTTCTTCACTTTTTGCCTTCTCTTAAGGGAACTTCATACTCCAACAGGAGCAGTGCAAGAGCTGGGGGCGGCCCTTATACCCACAGGTGTTGTTCAGCAACCAGTCACAGGCCGCAGCCGCCCTCTTTCAAAAGGGCTGGGCGCAAGGTCTGCGCAGGGCTAAGAAACCATCCCGGGGGTGAAAGAAAGAGCAAGCTGGACCAGAGCCCATTGTCCAGGAGTCGGCTAAGGAAGAAGTTGAGATGGTTGCCCGTGCCTGGAAGCGAAGCTGCTTTTCAGTCAGCTTCTCTTTTCTTAGGGCACGTTGTCTGCAAAGATGTTCAGCCTGTGTTGCCCTGTAAATTGGTCTGCAGGTTACTAGCTATGGCTTCCAGCCCGGCGGGAGGCCCAGATACTATGGAAATGAAGCCTGCTATTATTAAAAGTAAAAAGCCGCAACGCTGGTGGCCACCACGCCCGCTGCGGCTGCTAAGAGTGATAGCGGTAAGACTGAGAATACTAGGATTTTGCAAGGCCTAAAGAGTGCAAGAGAGAAAGCGAATGTAAAAGAAGCAAGTGTGCAGTGTAAAAAGTGAATGTAAAAATGGCATAGAGGAGAGTGACCCCTGCTGGTGGAAGTGAGGAAAAGCAAAAGCCTACAGCACCTGGTATTCCCAGGCGGACTCCCATCCAAGTACTAACCAGGCCCGACCCTGCTTAGCTTCCGAGATCAGACAAGATCAGGCGTGTTCAGGGTGGTGTGGCTGTAGGCAGAGACAGGCTTCTCACTTACTCCTCTTCTACTTTGCAGCCTGGCTGCTGGCAGCCCTTTGCACTACTTCACGCTAGACCTTTTTCTTCACTTTTTGCCTTCTCTTAAGGGAACTTCATACTCCAACAGGAGCAGTGCAAGAGCTGGGGGCGGCCCTTATACCCACAGGTGTTGTTCAGCAACCAGTCACAGGCCGCAGCCGCCCTCTTTCAAAAGGGCTGGGCGCAAGGTCTGCGCAGGGCTAAGAAACCATCCCGGGGGTGAAAGAAAGAGCAAGCTGGACCAGAGCCCATTGTCCAGGAGTCGGCTAAGGAAGAAGTTGAGATGGTTGCCCGTGCCTGGAAGCGAAGCTGCTTTTCAGTCAGCTTCTCTTTTCTTAGGGCATGTTGTCTGCAAAGATGTTCAGCCTGTGTTGCCCTGTAAATTGGTCTGCAGGTTACTAGCTATGGCTTCCAGCCCGGCGGGAGGCCCAGATACTATGGAAATGAAGCCTGCTATTATTAAAAGTAAAAAGCCACAACGCTGGTGGCCACCACGCCCGCTGCGGCTGCTAAGAGTGATAGCGGTAAGACTGAGAATACTAGGATTTTGCAAGGCCTAAAGAGTGCAAGAGAGAAAGCGAATGTAAAAGAAGCAAGTGTGCAGTGTAAAAAGTGAATGTAAAAATGGCATAGAGGAGAGTGACCCCTGCTGGTGGAAGTGAGGAAAAGCAAAAGCCTACAGCACCTGGTATTCCCAGGCGGTCTCCCATCCAAGTACTAACCAGGCCCGACCCTGCTTAGCTTCCGAGATCAGACGAGATCGGGCGTGTTCAGGGTGGTGTGGCCGTAGGCAGAGACAGGCTTCTCACTTACTCCTCTTCTACTTTGCAGCCTGGCTGCTGGCAGCTCTTTGCACTACTTCACGCTAGACCTTCTTCTTCACTTTTTGCCTTCTCTTAAGGGAACTTCATACTCCAACAGGAGCAGTGCAAGAGCTGGGGGGCGGCCCTTATACCCACAGGTGTTGTTCAGCAACCAGTCACAGGCCGCAGCCGCCCTCTTTCAAAAGGGCTGGGCGCAAGGTCTGCGCAGGGCTAAGAAACCATCCCGGGGGTGAAAGAAAGAGCAAGCTGGACCAGAGCCCATTGTCCAGGAGTCGGCTAAGGAAAAAGTTGAGATGGTTGCCCGTGCCTGGAAGCGAAGCTGCTTTTCAGTCAGCTTCTCTTTTCTTAGGGCACGTTGTCTGCAAAGATGTTCAGCCTGTGTTGCCCTGTAAATTGGTCTGCAGGTTACTAGCTATGGCTTCCAGCCCGGCGGGAGGCCCAGATACTATGGAAATGAAGCCTGCTATTATTAAAAGTAAAAAGCCACAACGCTGGTGGCCACCACGCCCGCTGCGGCTGCTAAGAGTGATAGCGGTAAGACTGAGAATACTAGGATTTTGCAAGGCCTAAAGAGTGCAAGAGAGAAAGCGAATGTAAAAGAAGCAAGTGTGCAGTGTAAAAAGTGAATGTAAAAATGGCATAGAGGAGAGTGACCCCTGCTGGTGGAAGTGAGGAAAAGCAAAAGCCTACAGCACCTGGTATTCCCAGGCGGTCTCCCATCCAAGTACTAACCAGGCCCGACCCTGCTTAGCTTCCGAAATCAGACGAGATCGGGCGTGTTCAGGGTGGTGTGGCCGTAGGCAGAGACAGGCTTCTCACTTACTCCTCTTCTACTTTGCAGCCTGGCTGCTGGCAGCCCTTTGCACTACTTCACGCTAGACCTTTTTCTTCACTTTTTGCCTTCTCTTAAGGGAACTTCATACTCCAACAGGAGCAGTGCAAGAGCTGGGGGCGGCCCTTATACCCACAGGTGTTGTTCAGCAACCAGTCACAGGCCGCAGCCGCCCTCTTTCAAAAGGGCTGGGCGCAAGGTCTGCGCAGGGCTAAGAAACCATCCCGGGGGTGAAAGAAAGAGCAAGCTGGACCAGAGCCCATTGTCCAGGAGTCGGCTAAGGAAGAAGTTGAGATGGTTGCCCGTGCCTGGAAGCGAAGCTGCTTTTCAGTCAGCTTCTCTTTTCTTAGGGCACGTTGTCTGCAAAGATGTTCAGCCTGTGTTGCCCTGTAAATTGGTCTGCAGGTTACTAGCTATGGCTTCCAGCCCGGCGGGAGGCCCAGATACTATGGAAATGAAGCCTGCTATTATTAAAAGTAAAAAGCCACAACGCTGGTGGCCACCACGCCCGCTGCGGCTGCTAAGAGTGATAGCGGTAAGACTGAGAATACTAGGATTTTGCAAGGCCTAAAGAGTGCAAGAGAGAAAGCGAATGTAAAAGAAGCAAGTGTGCAGTGTAAAAAGTGAATGTAAAAATGGCATAGAGGAGAGTGACCCCTGCTGGTGGAAGTGAGGAAAAGCAAAAGCCTACAGCACCTGGTATTCCCAGGCGGTCTCCCATCCAAGTACTAACCAGGCCCGACCCTGCTTAGCTTCCGAGATCAGACGAGATCGGGCGTGTTCAGGGTGGTGTGGCCGTAGGCGGAGACAAGATTCTCACTTACTCCTCTTCTACTTTGCAGCCTGGCTGCTGGCAGCTCTTTGCACTACTTCACGCTAGACCTTTTTCTTCACTTTTTGCCTTCTCTTAAGGGAACTTCATACTCCAACAGGAGCAGTGCAAGAGCTGGGGGCGGCCCTTATACCCACAGGTGTTGTTCAGCAACCAGTCACAGGCCGCAGCCGCCCTCTTTCAAAAGGGCTGGGCGCAAGGTCTGCGCAGGGCTAAGAAACCATCCCGGGGGTGAAAGAAAGAGCAAGCTGGACCAGAGCCCATTGTCCAGGAGTCGGCTAAGGAAGAAGTTGAGATGGTTGCCCGTGCCTGGAAGCGAAGCTGCTTTTCAGTCAGCTTCTCTTTTCTTAGGGCACGTTGTCTGCAAAGATGTTCAGCCTGTGTTGCCCTGTAAATTGGTCTGCAGGTTACTAGCTATGGCTTCCAGCCCGGCGGGAGGCCCAGATACTATGGAAATGAAGCCTGCTATTATTAAAAGTAAAAAGCCACAACGCTGGTGGCCACCACGCCTGCTGCGGCTGCTAAGAGTGATAGCGGTAAGACTGAGAATACTAGGATTTTGCAAGGCCTAAAGAGTGCAAGAGAGAAAGCGAATGTAAAAGAAGCAAGTGTGCAGTGTAAAAAGTGAATGTAAAAATGGCATAGAGGAGAGTGACCCCTGCTGGTGGAAGTGAGGAAAAGCAAAAGCCTACAGCACCTGGTATTCCCAGGCGGTCTCCCATCCAAGTACTAACCAGGCCCGACCCTGCTTAGCTTCCGAGATCAGATGAGATCGGGCGTGTTCAGGGTGGTGTGGCCGTAGGCAGAGACAGGCTTCTCACTTACTCCTCTTCTACTTTGCAGCCTGGCTGCTGGCAGCCCTTTGCACTACTTCACGCTAGACCTTTTTCTTCACTTTTTGCCTTCTCTTAAGGGAACTTCATACTCCAACAGGAGCAGTGCAAGAGCTGGGGGCGGCCCTTATACCCACAGGTGTTGTTCAGCAACCAGTCACAGGCCGCAGCCGCCCTCTTTCAAAAGGGCTGGGCGCAAGGTCTGCGCAGGGCTAAGAAACCATCCCGGGGGTGAAAGAAAGAGCAAGCTGGACCAGAGCCCATTGTCCAGTAGTCGGCTAAGGAAGAAGTTGAGATGGTTGCCCGTGCCTGGAAGCGAAGCTGCTTTTCAGTCAGCTTCTCTTTTCTTAGGGCGCGTTGTCTGCAAAGATGTTCAGCCTGTGTTGCCCTGTAAATTGGTCTGCAGGTTACTAGCTATGGCTTCCAGCCCGGCGGGAGGCCCAGATACTATGGAAATGAAGCCTGCTATTATTAAAAGTAAAAAGCCACAACGCTGGTGGCCACCACGCCCGCTGCGGCTGCTAAGAGTGATAGCGGTAAGACTGAGAATACTAGGATTTTGCAAGGCCTAAAGAGTGCAAGAGAGAAAGCGAATGTAAAAGAAGCAAGTGTGCAGTGTAAAAAGTGAATGTAAAAATGGCATAGAGGAGAGTGACCCCTGCTGGTGGAAGTGAGGAAAAGCAAAAGCCTACAGCACCTGGTATTCCCAGGCGGACTCCCATCCAAGTACTAACCAGGCCCGACCCTGCTTAGCTTCCGAGATCAGACAAGATCAGGCGTGTTCAGGGTGGTGTGGCTGTAGGCAGAGACAGGCTTCTCACTTACTCCTCTTCTACTTTGCAGCCTGGCTGCTGGCAGCCCTTTGCACTACTTCACGCTAGACCTTTTTCTTCACTTTTTGCCTTCTCTTAAGGGAACTTCATACTCCAACAGGAGCAGTGCAAGAGCTGGGGGCGGCCCTTATACCCACAGGTGTTGTTCAGCAACCAGTCACAGGCCGCAGCCGCCCTCTTTCAAAAGGGCTGGGCGCAAGGTCTGCGCAGGGCTAAGAAACCATCCCGGGGGTGAAAGAAAGAGCAAGCTGGACCAGAGCCCATTGTCCAGGAGTCGGCTAAGGAAGAAGTTGAGATGGTTGCCCGTGCCTGGAAGCGAAGCTGCTTTTCAGTCAGCTTCTCTTTTCTTAGGGCACGTTGTCTGCAAAGATGTTCAGCCTGTGTTGCCCTGTAAATTGGTCTGCAGGTTACTAGCTATGGCTTCCAGCCCGGCGGGAGGCCCAGATACTATGGAAATGAAGCCTGCTATTATTAAAAGTAAAAAGCCACAACGCTGGTGGCCACCACGCCCGCTGCGGCTGCTAAGAGTGATAGCGGTAAGACTGAGAATACTAGGATTTTGCAAGGCCTAAAGAGTGCAAGAGAGAAAGCGAATGTAAAAGAAGCAAGTGTGCAGTGTAAAAAGTGAATGTAAAAATGGCATAGAGGAGAGTGACCCCTGCTGGTGGAAGTGAGGAAAAGCAAAAGCCTACAGCACCTGGTATTCCCAGGCGGTCTCCCATCCAAGTACTAACCAGGCCCGACCCTGCTTAGCTTCCGAGATCAGATGAGATCGGGCGTGTTCAGGGTGGTGTGGCCGTAGGCAGAGACAGGCTTCTCACTTACTCCTCTTCTACTTTGCAGCCTGGCTGCTGGCAGCCCTTTGCACTACTTCACGCTAGACCTTTTTCTTCACTTTTTGCCTTCTCTTAAGGGAACTTCATACTCCAACAGGAGCAGTGCAAGAGCTGGGGGCGGCCCTTATACCCACAGGTGTTGTTCAGCAACCAGTCACAGGCCGCAGCCGCCCTCTTTCAAAAGGGCTGGGCGCAAGGTCTGCGCAGGGCTAAGAAACCATCCCGGGGGTGAAAGAAAGAGCAAGCTGGACCAGAGCCCATTGTCCAGTAGTCGGCTAAGGAAGAAGTTGAGATGGTTGCCCGTGCCTGGAAGCGAAGCTGCTTTTCAGTCAGCTTCTCTTTTCTTAGGGCGCGTTGTCTGCAAAGATGTTCAGCCTGTGTTGCCCTGTAAATTGGTCTGCAGGTTACTAGCTATGGCTTCCAGCCCGGCGGGAGGCCCAGATACTATGGAAATGAAGCCTGCTATTATTAAAAGTAAAAAGCCACAACGCTGGTGGCCACCACGCCCGCTGCGGCTGCTAAGAGTGATAGCGGTAAGACTGAGAATACTAGGATTTTGCAAGGCCTAAAGAGTGCAAGAGAGTAAGCGAATGTAAAAGAAGCAAGTGTGCAGTGTAAAAAGTGAATGTAAAAATGGCATAGAGGAGAGTGACCCCTGCTGGTGGAAGTGAGGAAAAGCAAAAGCCTACAGCACCTGGTATTCCCAGGCGGTCTCCCATCCAAGTACTAACCAGGCCCGACCCTGCTTAGCTTCCGAGATCAGACGAGATCGGGCGTGTTCAGGGTGGTGTGGCCGTAGGCAGAGACAGGCTTCTCACTTACTCCTCTTCTACTTTGCAGCCTGGCTGCTGGCAGCTCTTTGCACTACTTCACGCTAGACCTTCTTCTTCACTTTTTGCCTTCTCTTAAGGGAACTTCATACTCCAACAGGAGCAGTGCAAGAGCTGGGGGGCGGCCCTTATACCCACAGGTGTTGTTCAGCAACCAGTCACAGGCCGCAGCCGCCCTCTTTCAAAAGGGCTGGGCGCAAGGTCTGCGCAGGGCTAAGAAACCATCCCGGGGGTGAAAGAAAGAGCAAGCTGGACCAGAGCCCATTGTCCAGTAGTCGGCTAAGGAAGAAGTTGAGATGGTTGCCCGTGCCTGGAAGCGAAGCTGCTTTTCAGTCAGCTTCTCTTTTCTTAGGGCGCGTTGTCTGCAAAGATGTTCAGCCTGTGTTGCCCTGTAAATTGGTCTGCAGGTTACTAGCTATGGCTTCCAGCCCGGCGGGAGGCCCAGATACTATGGAAATGAAGCCTGCTATTATTAAAAGTAAAAAGCCACAACGCTGGTGGCCACCACGCCCGCTGCGGCTGCTAAGAGTGATAGCGGTAAGACTGAGAATACTAGGATTTTGCAAGGCCTAAAGAGTGCAAGAGAGAAAGCGAATGTAAAAGAAGCAAGTGTGCAGTGTAAAAAGTGAATGTAAAAATGGCATAGAGGAGAGTGACCCCTGCTGGTGGAAGTGAGGAAAAGCAAAAGCCTACAGCACCTGGTATTCCCAGGCGGTCTCCCATCCAAGTACTAACCAGGCCCGACCCTGCTTAGCTTCCAAGATCAGACGAGATCGGGCGTGTTCAGGGTGGTGTGGCCGTAGGCGGAGACAAATTTCTCACTTACTCCTCTTCTACTTTGCAGCCTGGCTGCTGGCAGCTCTTTGCACTACTTCACGCTAGACCTTTTTCTTCACTTTTTGCCTTCTCTTAAGGGAACTTCATACTCCAACAGGAGCAGTGCAAGAGCTGGGGGCGGCCCTTATACCCACAGGTGTTGTTCAGCAACCAGTCACAGGCCGCAGCCGCCCTCTTTCAAAAGGGCTGGGCGCAAGGTCTGCGCAGGGCTAAGAAACCATCCCGGGGGTGAAAGAAAGAGCAAGCTGGACCAGAGCCCATTGTCCAGGAGTCGGCTAAGGAAGAAGTTGAGATGGTTGCCCGTGCCTGGAAGCGAAGCTGCTTTTCAGTCAGCTTCTCTTTTCTTAGGGCACGTTGTCTGCAAAGATGTTCAGCCTGTGTTGCCCTGTAAATTGGTCTGCAGGTTACTAGCTATGGCTTCCAGCCCGGCGGGAGGCCCAGATACTATGGAAATGAAGCCTGCTATTATTAAAAGTAAAAAGCCACAACGCTGGTGGCCACCACGCCCGCTGCGGCTGCTAAGAGTGATAGCGGTAAGACTGAGAATACTAGGATTTTGCAAGGCCTAAAGAGTGCAAGAGAGAAAGCGAATGTAAAAGAAGCAAGTGTGCAGTGTAAAAAGTGAATGTAAAAATGGCATAGAGGAGAGTGACCCCTGCTGGTGGAAGTGAGGAAAAGCAAAAGCCTACAGCACCTGGTATTCCCAGGCGGTCTCCCATCCAAGTACTAACCAGGCCCGACCCTGCTTAGCTTCCGAGATCAGACGAGATCGGGCGTGTTCAGGGTGGTGTGGCCGTAGGCGGAGACAAGCTTCTCACTTACTCCTCTTCTACTTTGCAGCCTGGCTGCTGGCAGCTCTTTGCACTACTTCACGCTAGACCTTTTTCTTCACTTTTTGCCTTCTCTTAAGGGAACTTCATACTCCAACAGGAGCAGTGCAAGAGCTGGGGGCGGCCCTTATACCCACAGGTGTTGTTCAGCAACCAGTCACAGGCCGCAGCCGCCCTCTTTCAAAAGGGCTGGGCGCAAGGTCTGCGCAGGGCTAAGAAACCATCCCGGGGGTGAAAGAAAGAGCAAGCTGGACCAGAGCCCATTGTCCAGGAGTCGGCTAAGGAAGAAGTTGAGATGGTTGCCCGTGCCTGGAAGCGAAGCTGCTTTTCAGTCAGCTTCTCTTTTCTTAGGGCACGTTGTCTGCAAAGATGTTCAGCCTGTGTTGCCCTGTAAATTGGTCTGCAGGTTACTAGCTATGGCTTCCAGCCCGGCGGGAGGCCCAGATACTATGGAAATGAAGCCTGCTATTATTAAAAGTAAAAAGCCACAACGCTGGTGGCCACCACGCCCGCTGCGGCTGCTAAGAGTGATAGCGGTAAGACTGAGAATACTAGGATTTTGCAAGGCCTAAAGAGTGCAAGAGAGAAAGCGAATGTAAAAGAAGCAAGTGTGCAGTGTAAAAAGTGAATGTAAAAATGGTATAGAGGAGAGTGACCCCTGCTGGTGGAAGTGAGGAAAAGCAAAAGCCTACAGCACCTGGTATTCCCAGGCGGTCTCCCATCCAAGTACTAACCAGGCCCGACCCTGCTTAGCTTCCGAGATCAGACGAGATCGGGCGTGTTCAGGGTGGTGTGGCCGTAGGCAGAGACAGGCTTCTCACTTTCTCCTCTTCTACTTTGCAGCCTGGCTGCTGGCAGCCCTTTGCACTACTTCACGCTAGACCTTTTTCTTCACTTTTTGCCTTCTCTTAAGGGAACTTCATACTCCAACAGGAGCAGTGCAAGAGCTGGGGGCGGCCCTTATACCCACAGGTGTTGTTCAGCAACCAGTCACAGGCCGCAGCCGCCCTCTTTCAAAAGGGCTGGGCGCAAGGTCTGCGCAGGGCTAAGAAACCATCCCAGGGGTGAAAGAAAGAGCAAGCTGGACCAGAGCCCATTGTCCAGGAGTCGGCTAAGGAAGAAGTTGAGATGGTTGCCCGTGCCTGGAAGCGAAGCTGCTTTTCAGTCAGCTTCTCTTTTCTTAGGGCACGTTGTCTGCAAAGATGTTCAGCCTGTGTTGCCCTGTAAATTGGTCTGCAGGTTACTAGCTATGGCTTCCAGCCCGGCGGGAGGCCCAGATACTATGGAAATGAAGCCTGCTATTATTAAAAGTAAAAAGCCACAACGCTGGTGGCCACCACGCCCGCTGCGGCTGCTAAGAGTGATAGCGGTAAGACTGAGAATACTAGGATTTTGCAAGGCCTAAAGAGTGCAAGAGAGAAAGCGAATGTAAAAGAAGCAAGTGTGCAGTGTAAAAAGTGAATGTAAAAATGGCATAGAGGAGAGTGACCCCTGCTGGTGGAAGTGAGGAAAAGCAAAAGCCTACAGCACTTGGTATTCCCAGGCGGTCTCCCATCCAAGTACTAACCAGGCCCGACCCTGCTTAGCTTCCGAGATCAGACGAGATCGGGCGTGTTCAGGGTGGTGTGGCCGTAGGCGGAGACAGGCTTCTCACTTACTCCTCTTCTACTTTGCAGCCTGGCTGCTGGCAGCCCTTTGCACTACTTCACGCTAGACCTTTTTCTTCACTTTTTGCCTTCTCTTAAGGGAACTTCATACTCCAACAGGAGCAGTGCAAGAGCTGGGGGCGGCCCTTATACCCACAGGTGTTGTTCAGCAACCAGTCACAGGCCGCAGCCGCCCTCTTTCAAAAGGGCTGGGCGCAAGGTCTGCGCAGGGCTAAGAAACCATCCCGGGGGTGAAAGAAAGAGCAAGCTGGACCAGAGCCCATTGTCCAGGAGTCGGCTAAGGAAGAAGTTGAGATGGTTGCCCGTGCCTGGAAGCGAAGCTGCTTTTCAGTCAGCTTCTCTTTTCTTAGGGCACGTTGTCTGCAAAGATGTTCAGCCTGTGTTGCCCTGTAAATTGGTCTGCAGGTTACTAGCTATGGCTTCCAGCCCGGCGGGAGGCCCAGATACTATGGAAATGAAGCCTGCTATTATTAAAAGTAAAAAGCCACAACGCTGGTGGCCACCACGCCCGCTGCGGCTGCTAAGAGTGATAGCGGTAAGACTGAGAATACTAGGATTTTGCAAGGCCTAAAGAGTGCAAGAGAGAAAGCGAATGTAAAAGAAGCAAGTGTGCAGTGTAAAAAGTGAATGTAAAAATGGCATAGAGGAGAGTGACCCCTGCTGGTGGAAGTGAGGAAAAGCAAAAGCCTACAGCACCTGGTATTCCCAGGCGGTCTCCCATCCAAGTACTAACCAGGCCCGACCCTGCTTAGCTTCCGAGATCAGACGAGATCGGGCGTGTTCAGGGTGGTGTGGCCATAGGCAGAGACAGGCTTCTCACTTACTCCTCTTCTACTTTGCAGCCTGGCTGCTGGCAGCTCTTTGCACTACTTCACGCTAGACCTTCTTCTTCACTTTTTGCCTTCTCTTAAGGGAACTTCATACTCCAACAGGAGCAGTGCAAGAGCTGGGGGGCGGTCCTTATACCCACAGGTGTTGTTCAGCAACCAGTCACAGGCCGCAGCCGCCCTCTTTCAAAAGGGCTGGGCGCAAGGTCTGCGCAGGGCTAAGAAACCATCCCGGGGGTGAAAGAAAGAGCAAGCTGGACCAGAGCCCATTGTCCAGTAGTCGGCTAAGGAAGAAGTTGAGATGGTTGCCCGTGCCTGGAAGCGAAGCTGCTTTTCAGTCAGCTTCTCTTTTCTTAGGGCGCGTTGTCTGCAAAGATGTTCAGCCTGTGTTGCCCTGTAAATTGGTCTGCAGGTTACTAGCTATGGCTTCCAGCCCGGCGGGAGGCCCAGATACTATGGAAATGAAGCCTGCTATTATTAAAAGTAAAAAGCCACAACGCTGGTGGCCACCACGCCCGCTGCGGCTGCTAAGAGTGATAGCGGTAAGACTGAGAATACTAGGATTTTGCAAGGCCTAAAGAGTGCAAGAGAGAAAGCGAATGTAAAAGAAGCAAGTGTGCAGTGTAAAAAGTGAATGTAAAAATGGCATAGAGGAGAGTGACCCCTGCTGGTGGAAGTGAGGAAAAGCAAAAGCCTACAGCACCTGGTATTCCCAGGCGGTCTCCCATCCAAGTACTAACCAGGCCCGACCCTGCTTAGCTTCCGAGATCAGACGAGATCGGGCGTGTTCAGGGTGGTGTGGCCGTAGGCGGAGACAAATTTCTCACTTACTCCTCTTCTACTTTGCAGCCTGGCTGCTGGCAGCTCTTTGCACTACTTCACGCTAGACCTTTTTCTTCACTTTTTGCCTTCTCTTAAGGGAACTTCATACTCCAACAGGAGCAGTGCAAGAGCTGGGGGCGGCCCTTATACCCACAGGTGTTGTTCAGCAACCAGTCACAGGCCGCAGCCGCCCTCTTTCAAAAGGGCTGGGCGCAAGGTCTGCGCAGGGCTAAGAAACCATCCCGGGGGTGAAAGAAAGAGCAAGCTGGACCAGAGCCCATTGTCCAGGAGTCGGCTAAGGAAGAAGTTGAGATGGTTGCCCGTGCCTGGAAGCGAAGCTGCTTTTCAGTCAGCTTCTCTTTTCTTAGGGCACGTTGTCTGCAAAGATGTTCAGCCTGTGTTGCCCTGTAAATTGGTCTGCAGGTTACTAGCTATGGCTTCCAGCCCGGCGGGAGGCCCAGATACTATGGAAATGAAGCCTGCTATTATTAAAAGTAAAAAGCCACAACGCTGGTGGCCACCACGCCCGCTGCGGCTGCTAAGAGTGATAGCGGTAAGACTGAGAATACTAGGATTTTGCAAGGCCTAAAGAGTGCAAGAGAGAAAGCGAATGTAAAAGAAGCAAGTGTGCAGTGTAAAAAGTGAATGTAAAAATGGCATAGAGGAGAGTGACCCCTGCTGGTGGAAGTGAGGAAAAGCAAAAGCCTACAGCACCTGGTATTCCCAGGCGGTCTCCCATCCAAGTACTAACCAGGCCCGACCCTGCTTAGCTTCCTAGATCAGACGAGATCGGGCGTGTTCAGGGTGGTGTGGCCGTAGGCGGAGACAAGCTTCTCACTTACTCCTCTTCTACTTTGCAGCCTGGCTGCTGGCAGCTCTTTGCACTACTTCACGCTAGACCTTTTTCTTCACTTTTTGCCTTCTCTTAAGGGAACTTCATACTCCAACAGGAGCAGTGCAAGAGCTGGGGGCGGCCCTTATACCCACAGGTGTTGTTCAGCAACCAGTCACAGGCCGCAGCCGCCCTCTTTCAAAAGGGCTGGGCGCAAGGTCTGCGCAGGGCTAAGAAACCATCCCGGGGGTGAAAGAAAGAGCAAGCTGGACCAGAGCCCATTGTCCAGGAGTCGGCTAAGGAAGAAGTTGAGATGGTTGCCCGTGCCTGGAAGCGAAGCTGCTTTTCAGTCAGCTTCTCTTTTCTTAGGGCACGTTGTCTGCAAAGATGTTCAGCCTGTGTTGCCCTGTAAATTGGTCTGCAGGTTACTAGCTATGGCTTCCAGCCCGGCGGGAGGCCCAGATACTATGGAAATGAAGCCTGCTATTATTAAAAGTAAAAAGCCACAACGCTGGTGGCCACCACGCCCGCTGCGGCTGCTAAGAGTGATAGCGGTAAGACTGAGAATACTAGGATTTTGCAAGGCCTAAAGAGTGCAAGAGAGAAAGCGAATGTAAAAGAAGCAAGTGTGCAGTGTAAAAAGTGAATGTAAAAATGGTATAGAGGAGAGTGACCCCTGCTGGTGGAAGTGAGGAAAAGCAAAAGCCTACAGCACCTGGTATTCCCAGGCGGTCTCCCATCCAAGTACTAACCAGGCCCGACCCTGCTTAGCTTCCGAGATCAGACGAGATCGGGCGTGTTCAGGGTGGTGTGGCCGTAGGCAGAGACAGGCTTCTCACTTACTCCTCTTCTACTTTGCAGCCTGGCTGCTGGCAGCCCTTTGCACTACTTCACGCTAGACCTTTTTCTTCACTTTTTGCCTTCTCTTAAGGGAACTTCATACTCCAACAGGAGCAGTGCAAGAGCTGGGGGCGGCCCTTATACCCACAGGTGTTGTTCAGCAACCAGTCACAGGCCGCAGCCGCCCTCTTTCAAAAGGGCTGGGCGCAAGGTCTGCGCAGGGCTAAGAAACCATCCCAGGGGTGAAAGAAAGAGCAAGCTGGACCAGAGCCCATTGTCCAGGAGTCGGCTAAGGAAGAAGTTGAGATGGTTGCCCGTGCCTGGAAGCGAAGCTGCTTTTCAGTCAGCTTCTCTTTTCTTAGGGCACGTTGTCTGCAAAGATGTTCAGCCTGTGTTGCCCTGTAAATTGGTCTGCAGGTTACTAGCTATGGCTTCCAGCCCGGCGGGAGGCCCAGATACTATGGAAATGAAGCCTGCTATTATTAAAAGTAAAAAGCCACAACGCTGGTGGCCACCACGCCCGCTGCGGCTGCTAAGAGTGATAGCGGTAAGACTGAGAATACTAGGATTTTGCAAGGCCTAAAGAGTGCAAGAGAGAAAGCGAATGTAAAAGAAGCAAGTGTGCAGTGTAAAAAGTGAATGTAAAAATGGCATAGAGGAGAGTGACCCCTGCTGGTGGAAGTGAGGAAAAGCAAAAGCCTACAGCACCTGGTATTCCCAGGCGGTCTCCCATCCAAGTACTAACCAGGCCCGACCCTGCTTAGCTTCCGAGATCAGATGAGATCGGGCGTGTTCAGGGTGGTGTGGCCGTAGGCAGAGACAGGCTTCTCACTTACTCCTCTTCTACTTTGCAGCCTGGCTGCTGGCAGCCCTTTGCACTACTTCACGCTAGACCTTTTTCTTCACTTTTTGCCTTCTCTTAAGGGAACTTCATACTCCAACAGGAGCAGTGCAAGAGCTGGGGGCGGCCCTTATACCCACAGGTGTTGTTCAGCAACCAGTCACAGGCCGCAGCCGCCCTCTTTCAAAAGGGCTGGGCGCAAGGTCTGCGCAGGGCTAAGAAACCATCCCGGGGGTGAAAGAAAGAGCAAGCTGGACCAGAGCCCATTGTCCAGGAGTCGGCTAAGGAAAAAGTTGAGATGGTTGCCCGTGCCTGGAAGCGAAGCTGCTTTTCAGTCAGCTTCTCTTTTCTTAGGGCACGTTGTCTGCAAAGATGTTCAGCCTGTGTTGCCCTGTAAATTGGTCTGCAGGTTACTAGCTATGGCTTCCAGCCCGGCGGGAGGCCCAGATACTATGGAAATGAAGCCTGCTATTATTAAAAGTAAAAAGCCACAACGCTGGTGGCCACCACGCCCGCTGCGGCTGCTAAGAGTGATAGCGGTAAGACTGAGAATACTAGGATTTTGCAAGGCCTAAAGAGTGCAAGAGAGAAAGCGAATGTAAAAGAAGCAAGTGTGCAGTGTAAAAAGTGAATGTAAAAATGGCATAGAGGAGAGTGACCCCTGCTGGTGGAAGTGAGGAAAAGCAAAAGCCTACAGCACCTGGTATTCCCAGGCGGTCTCCCATCCAAGTACTAACCAGGCCCGACCCTGCTTAGCTTCCGAGATCAGACAAGATCGGGCGTGTTCAGGGTGGTGTGGCCGTAGGCAGAGACAGGCTTCTCACTTACTCCTCTTCTACTTTGCAGCCTGGCTGCTGGCAGCCCTTTGCACTACTTCACGCTAGACCTTTTTCTTCACTTTTTGCCTTCTCTTAAGGGAACTTCATACTCCAACAGGAGCAGTGCAAGAGCTGGGGGCGGCCCTTATACCCACAGGTGTTGTTCAGCAACCAGTCACAGGCCGCAGCCGCCCTCTTTCAAAAGGGCTGGGCGCAAGGTCTGCGCAGGGCTAAGAAACCATCCCGGGGGTGAAAGAAAGAGCAAGCTGGACCAGAGCCCATTGTCCAGGAGTCGGCTAAGGAAGAAGTTGAGATGGTTGCCCGTGCCTGGAAGCGAAGCTGCTTTTCAGTCAGCTTCTCTTTTCTTAGGGCACGTTGTCTGCAAAGATGTTCAGCCTGTGTTGCCCTGTAAATTGGTCTGCAGATTACTAGCTATGGCTTCCAGCCCGGCGGGAGGCCCAGATACTATGGAAATGAAGCCTGCTATTATTAAAAGTAAAAAGCCACAACGCTGGTGGCCACCACGCCCGCTGCGGCTGCTAAGAGTGATAGCGGTAAGACTGAGAATACTAGGATTTTGCAAGGCCTAAAGAGTGCAAGAGAGAAAGCGAATGTAAAAGAAGCAAGTGTGCAGTGTAAAAAGTGAATGTAAAAATGGCATAGAGGAGAGTGACCCCTGCTGGTGGAAGTGAGGAAAAGCAAAAGCCTACAGCACCTGGTATTCCCAGGCGGTCTCCCATCCAAGTACTAACCAGGCCCGACCCTGCTTAGCTTCCGAGATCAGACGAGATCGGGCGTGTTCAGGGTGGAGTGGCCGTAGGCAGAGACAGGCTTCTCACTTACTCCTCTTCTACTTTGCAGCCTGGCTGCTGGCAGCTCTTTGCACTACTTCACGCTAGACCTTCTTCTTCACTTTTTGCCTTCTCTTAAGGGAACTTCATACTCCAACAGGAGCAGTGCAAGAGCTGGGGGGCGGCCCTTATACCCACAGGTGTTGTTCAGCAACCAGTCACAGGCCGCAGCCGCCCTCTTTCAAAAGGGCTGGGCGCAAGGTCTGCGCAGGGCTAAGAAACCATCCCGGGGGTGAAAGAAAGAGCAAGCTGGACCAGAGCCCATTGTCCAGTAGTCGGCTAAGAAAGAAGTTGAGATGGTTGCCCGTGCCTGGAAGCGAAGCTGCTTTTCAGTCAGCTTCTCTTTTCTTAGGGCGCGTTGTCTGCAAAGATGTTCAGCCTGTGTTGCCCTGTAAATTGGTCTGCAGGTTACTAGCTATGGCTTCCAGCCCGGCGGGAGGCCCAGATACTATGGAAATGAAGCCTGCTATTATTAAAAGTAAAAAGCCACAACGCTGGTGGCCACCACGCCCGCTGCGGCTGCTAAGAGTGATAGCGGTAAGACTGAGAATACTAGGATTTTGCAAGGCCTAAAGAGTGCAAGAGAGAAAGCGAATGTAAAAGAAGCAAGTGTGCAGTGTAAAAAGTGAATGTAAAAATGGCATAGAGGAGAGTGACCCCTGCTGGTGGAAGTGAGGAAAAGCAAAAGCCTACAGCACCTGGTATTCCCAGGCGGTCTCCCATCCAAGTACTAACCAGGCCCGACCCTGCTTAGCTTCCGAGATCAGACGAGATCGGGCGTGTTCAGGGTGGTGTGGCCGTAGGCGGAGACAAATTTCTCACTTACTCCTCTTCTACTTTGCAGCCTGGCTGCTGGCAGCTCTTTGCACTACTTCACGCTAGACCTTTTTCTTCACTTTTTGCCTTCTCTTAAGGGAACTTCATACTCCAACAGGAGCAGTGCAAGAGCTGGGGGCGGCCCTTATACCCACAGGTGTTGTTCAGCAACCAGTCACAGGCCGCAGCCGCCCTCTTTCAAAAGGGCTGGGCGCAAGGTCTGCGCAGGGCTAAGAAACCATCCCGGGGGTGAAAGAAAGAGCAAGCTGGACCAGAGCCCATTGTCCAGGAGTCGGCTAAGGAAGAAGTTGAGATGGTTGCCCGTGCCTGGAAGCGAAGCTGCTTTTCAGTCAGCTTCTCTTTTCTTAGGGCACGTTGTCTGCAAAGATGTTCAGCCTGTGTTGCCCTGTAAATTGGTCTGCAGGTTACTAGCTATGGCTTCCAGCCCGGCGGGAGGCCCAGATACTATGGAAATGAAGCCTGCTATTATTAAAAGTAAAAAGCCACAACGCTGGTGGCCACCACGCCCGCTGCGGCTGCTAAGAGTGATAGCGGTAAGACTGAGAATACTAGGATTTTGCAAGGCCTAAAGAGTGCAAGAGAGAAAGCGAATGTAAAAGAAGCAAGTGTGCAGTGTAAAAAGTGAATGTAAAAATGGCATAGAGGAGAGTGACCCCTGCTGGTGGAAGTGAGGAAAAGCAAAAGCCTACAGCACCTGGTATTCCCAGGCGGTCTCCCATCCAAGTACTAACCAGGCCCGACCCTGCTTAGCTTCCGAGATCAGACGAGATCGGGCGTGTTCAGGGTGGTGTGGCCGTAGGCGGAGACAAGCTTCTCACTTACTCCTCTTCTACTTTGCAGCCTGGCTGCTGGCAGCTCTTTGCACTACTTCACGCTAGACCTTTTTCTTCACTTTTTGCCTTCTCTTAAGGGAACTTCATACTCCAACAGGAGCAGTGCAAGAGCTGGGGGCGGCCCTTATACCCACAGGTGTTGTTCAGCAACCAGTCACAGGCCGCAGCCGCCCTCTTTCAAAAGGGCTGGGCGCAAGGTCTGCGCAGGGCTAAGAAACCATCCCGGGGGTGAAAGAAAGAGCAAGCTGGACCAGAGCCCATTGTCCAGGAGTCGGCTAAGGAAAAAGTTGAGATGGTTGCCCGTGCCTGGAAGCGAAGCTGCTTTTCAGTCAGCTTCTCTTTTCTTAGGGCACGTTGTCTGCAAAGATGTTCAGCCTGTGTTGCCCTGTAAATTGGTCTGCAGGTTACTAGCTATGGCTTCCAGCCCGGCGGGAGGCCCAGATACTATGGAAATGAAGCCTGCTATTATTAAAAGTAAAAAGCCACAACGCTGCTGGCCACCACGCCCGCTGCGGCTGCTAAGAGTGATAGCGGTAAGACTGAGAATACTAGGATTTTGCAAGGCCTAAAGAGTGCAAGAGAGAAAGCGAATGTAAAAGAAGCAAGTGTGCAGTGTAAAAAGTGAATGTAAAAATGGCATAGAGGAGAGTGACCCCTGCTGGTGGAAGTGAGGAAAAGCAAAAGCCTACAGCACCTGGTATTCCCAGGCGGTCTCCCATCCAAGTACTAACCAGGCCCGACCCTGCTTAGCTTCCGAGATCAGACGAGATCGGGCGTGTTCAGGGTGGTGTGGCCGTAGGCAGAGACAGGCTTCTCACTTACTCCTCTTCTACTTTGCAGCCTGGCTGCTGGCAGCCCTTTGCACTACTTCACGCTAGACCTTCTTCTTCACTTTTTGCCTTCTCTTAAGGGAACTTCATACTCCAACAGGAGCAGTGCAAGAGCTGGGGGGCGGCCCTTATACCCACAGGTGTTGTTCAGCAACTAGTCACAGGCCGCAGCCGCCCTCTTTCAAAAGGGCTGGGCGCAAGGTCTGCGCAGGGCTAAGAAACCATCCCGGGGGTGAAAGAAAGAGCAAGCTGGACCAGAGCCCATTGTCCAGGAGTCGGCTAAGGAAGAAGTTGAGATGGTTGCCCGTGCCTGGAAGCGAAGCTGCTTTTCAGTCAGCTTCTCTTTTCTTAGGGCACGTTGTCTGCAAAGATGTTCAGCCTGTGTTGCCCTGTAAATTGGTCTGCAGGTTACTAGCTATGGCTTCCAGCCCGGCGGGAGGCCCAGATACTATGGAAATGAAGCCTGCTATTATTAAAAGTAAAAAGCCACAACGCTGGTGGCCACCACGCCCGCTGCGGCTGCTAAGAGTGATAGCGGTAAGACTGAGAATACTAGGATTTTGCAAGGCCTAAAGAGTGCAAGAGAGAAAGCGAATGTAAAAGAAGCAAGTGTGCAGTGTAAAAAGTGAATGTAAAAATGGCATAGAGGAGAGTGACCCCTGCTGGTGGAAGTGAGGAAAAGCAAAAGCCTACAGCACCTGGTATTCCCAGGCGGTCTCCCATCCAAGTACTAACCAGGCCCGACCCTGCTTAGCTTCCGAGATCAGACGAGATCGGGCGTGTTCAGGGTGGTGTGGCTGTAGGCAGAGACAGGCTTCTCACTTACTCCTCTTCTACTTTGCAGCCTGGCTGCTGGCAGCCCTTTGCACTACTTCACGCTAGACCTTTTTCTTCACTTTTTGCCTTCTCTTAAGGGAACTTCATACTCCAACAGGAGCAGTGCAAGAGCTGGGGGCGGCCCTTATACCCACAGGTGTTGTTCAGCAACCAGTCACAGGCCGCAGCCGCCCTCTTTCAAAAGGGCTGGGCGCAAGGTCTGCGCAGGGCTAAGAAACCATCCCGGGGGTGAAAGAAAGAGCAAGCTGGACCAGAGCCCATTGTCCAGGAGTCGGCTAAGGAAGAAGTTGAGATGGTTGCCCGTGCCTGGAAGCGAAGCTGCTTTTCAGTCAGCTTCTCTTTTCTTAGGGCACGTTGTCTGCAAAGATGTTCAGCCTGTGTTGCCCTGTAAATTGGTCTGCAGGTTACTAGCTATGGCTTCCAGCCCGGCGGGAGGCCCAGATACTATGGAAATGAAGCCTGCTATTATTAAAAGTAAAAAGCCACAACGCTGGTGGCCACCACGCCCGCTGCGGCTGCTAAGAGTGATAGCGGTAAGACTGAGAATACTAGGATTTTGCAAGGCCTAAAGAGTGCAAGAGAGAAAGCGAATGTAAAAGAAGCAAGTGTGCAGTGTAAAAAGTGAATGTAAAAATGGCATAGAGGAGAGTGACCCCTGCTGGTGGAAGTGAGGAAAAGCAAAAGCCTACAGCACCTGGTATTCCCAGGCGGTCTCCCATCCAAGTACTAACCAGGCCCGACCCTGCTTAGCTTCCGAGATCAGACGAGATCGGGCGTGTTCAGGGTGGTGTGGCCGTAGGCGGAGACAAGCTTCTCACTTACTCCTCTTCTACTTTGCAGCCTGGCTGCTGGCAGCTCTTTGCACTACTTCACGCTAGACCTTTTTCTTCACTTTTTGCCTTCTCTTAAGGGAACTTCATACTCCAACAGGAGCAGTGCAAGAGCTGGGGGCGGCCCTTATACCCACAGGTGTTGTTCAGCAACCAGTCACAGGCCGCAGCCGCCCTCTTTCAAAAGGGCTGGGCGCAAGGTCTGCGCAGGGCTAAGAAACCATCCCGGGGGTGAAAGAAAGAGCAAGCTGGACCAGAGCCCATTGTCCAGGAGTCGGCTAAGGAAGAAGTTGAGATGGTTGCCCGTGCCTGGAAGCGAAGCTGCTTTTCAGTCAGCTTCTCTTTTCTTAGGGCGCGTTGTCTGCAAAGATGTTCAGCCTGTGTTGCCCTGTAAATTGGTCTGCAGGTTACTAGCTATGGCTTCCAGCCCGGCGGGAGGCCCAGATACTATGGAAATGAAGCCTGCTATTATTAAAAGTAAAAAGCCACAACGCTGGTGGCCACCACGCCCGCTGCGGCTGCTAAGAGTGATAGCGGTAAGACTGAGAATACTAGGATTTTGCAAGGCCTAAAGAGTGCAAGAGAGAAAGCGAATGTAAAAGAAGCAAGTGTGCAGTGTAAAAAGTGAATGTAAAAATGGCATAGAGGAGAGTGACCCCTGCTGGTGGAAGTGAGGAAAAGCAAAAGCCTACAGCACCTGGTATTCCCAGGCGGTCTCCCATCCAAGTACTAACCAGGCCCGACCCTGCTTAGCTTCCGAGATCAGACGAGATCGGGCGTGTTCAGGGTGGTGTGGCCATAGGCAGAGACAGGCTTCTCACTTACTCCTCTTCTACTTTGCAGCCTGGCTGCTGGCAGCCCTTTGCACTACTTCACGCTAGACCTTTTTCTTCACTTTTTGCCTTCTCTTAAGGGAACTTCATACTCCAACAGGAGCAGTGCAAGAGCTGGGGGCGGCCCTTATACCCACAGGTGTTGTTCAGCAACCAGTCACAGGCCGCAGCCGCCCTCTTTCAAAAGGGCTGGGCGCAAGGTCTGCGCAGGGCTAAGAAACCATCCCGGGGGTGAAAGAAAGAGCAAGCTGGACCAGAGCCCATTGTCCAGGAGTCGGCTAAGGAAGAAGTTGAGATGGTTGCCCGTGCCTGGAAGCGAAGCTGCTTTTCAGTCAGCTTCTCTTTTCTTAGGGCACGTTGTCTGCAAAGATGTTCAGCCTGTGTTGCCCTGTAAATTGGTCTGCAGGTTACTAGCTATGGCTTCCAGCCCGGCGGGAGGCCCAGATACTATGGAAATGAAGCCTGCTATTATTAAAAGTAAAAAGCCACAACGCTGGTGGCCACCACGCCCGCTGCGGCTGCTAAGAGTGATAGCGGTAAGACTGAGAATACTAGGATTTTGCAAGGCCTAAAGAGTGCAAGAGAGAAAGCGAATGTAAAAGAAGCAAGTGTGCAGTGTAAAAAGTGAATGTAAAAATGGCATAGAGGAGAGTGACCCCTGCTGGTGGAAGTGAGGAAAAGCAAAAGCCTACAGCACCTGGTATTCCCAGGCGGTCTCCCATCCAAGTACTAACCAGGCCCGACCCTGCTTAGCTTCCGAGATCAGACGAGATCGGGCGTGTTCAGGGTGGAGTGGCCGTAGGCAGAGACAGGCTTCTCACTTACTCCTCTTCTACTTTGCAGCCTGGCTGCTGGCAGCTCTTTGCACTACTTCACGCTAGACCTTCTTCTTCACTTTTTGCCTTCTCTTAAGGGAACTTCATACTCCAACAGGAGCAGTGCAAGAGCTGGGGGGCGGCCCTTATACCCACAGGTGTTGTTCAGCAACCAGTCACAGGCCGCAGCCGCCCTCTTTCAAAAGGGCTGGGCGCAAGGTCTGCGCAGGGCTAAGAAACCATCCCGGGGGTGAAAGAAAGAGCAAGCTGGACCAGAGCCCATTGTCCAGTAGTCGGCTAAGAAAGAAGTTGAGATGGTTGCCCGTGCCTGGAAGCGAAGCTGCTTTTCAGTCAGCTTCTCTTTTCTTAGGGCGCGTTGTCTGCAAAGATGTTCAGCCTGTGTTGCCCTGTAAATTGGTCTGCAGGTTACTAGCTATGGCTTCCAGCCCGGCGGGAGGCCCAGATACTATGGAAATGAAGCCTGCTATTATTAAAAGTAAAAAGCCACAACGCTGGTGGCCACCACGCCCGCTGCGGCTGCTAAGAGTGATAGCGGTAAGACTGAGAATACTAGGATTTTGCAAGGCCTAAAGAGTGCAAGAGAGAAAGCGAATGTAAAAGAAGCAAGTGTGCAGTGTAAAAAGTGAATGTAAAAATGGCATAGAGGAGAGTGACCCCTGCTGGTGGAAGTGAGGAAAAGCAAAAGCCTACAGCACCTGGTATTCCCAGGCGGTCTCCCATCCAAGTACTAACCAGGCCCGACCCTGCTTAGCTTCCGAGATCAGACGAGATCGGGCGTGTTCAGGGTGGTGTGGCCGTAGGCGGAGACAAATTTCTCACTTACTCCTCTTCTACTTTGCAGCCTGGCTGCTGGCAGCTCTTTGCACTACTTCACGCTAGACCTTTTTCTTCACTTTTTGCCTTCTCTTAAGGGAACTTCATACTCCAACAGGAGCAGTGCAAGAGCTGGGGGCGGCCCTTATACCCACAGGTGTTGTTCAGCAACCAGTCACAGGCCGCAGCCGCCCTCTTTCAAAAGGGCTGGGCGCAAGGTCTGCGCAGGGCTAAGAAACCATCCCGGGGGTGAAAGAAAGAGCAAGCTGGACCAGAGCCCATTGTCCAGGAGTCGGCTAAGGAAGAAGTTGAGATGGTTGCCCGTGCCTGGAAGCGAAGCTGCTTTTCAGTCAGCTTCTCTTTTCTTAGGGCACGTTGTCTGCAAAGATGTTCAGCCTGTGTTGCCCTGTAAATTGGTCTGCAGGTTACTAGCTATGGCTTCCAGCCCGGCGGGAGGCCCAGATACTATGGAAATGAAGCCTGCTATTATTAAAAGTAAAAAGCCACAACGCTGGTGGCCACCACGCCCGCTGCGGCTGCTAAGAGTGATAGCGGTAAGACTGAGAATACTAGGATTTTGCAAGGCCTAAAGAGTGCAAGAGAGAAAGCGAATGTAAAAGAAGCAAGTGTGCAGTGTAAAAAGTGAATGTAAAAATGGCATAGAGGAGAGTGACCCCTGCTGGTGGAAGTGAGGAAAAGCAAAAGCCTACAGCACCTGGTATTCCCAGGCGGTCTCCCATCCAAGTACTAACCAGGCCCGACCCTGCTTAGCTTCCGAGATCAGACGAGATCGGGCGTGTTCAGGGTGGTGTGGCCGTAGGCGGAGACAAGCTTCTCACTTACTCCTCTTCTACTTTGCAGCCTGGCTGCTGGCAGCTCTTTGCACTACTTCACGCTAGACCTTTTTCTTCACTTTTTGCCTTCTCTTAAGGGAACTTCATACTCCAACAGGAGCAGTGCAAGAGCTGGGGGCGGCCCTTATACCCACAGGTGTTGTTCAGCAACCAGTCACAGGCCGCAGCCGCCCTCTTTCAAAAGGGCTGGGCGCAAGGTCTGCGCAGGGCTAAGAAACCATCCCGGGGGTGAAAGAAAGAGCAAGCTGGACCAGAGCCCATTGTCCAGGAGTCGGCTAAGGAAAAAGTTGAGATGGTTGCCCGTGCCTGGAAGCGAAGCTGCTTTTCAGTCAGCTTCTCTTTTCTTAGGGCACGTTGTCTGCAAAGATGTTCAGCCTGTGTTGCCCTGTAAATTGGTCTGCAGGTTACTAGCTATGGCTTCCAGCCCGGCGGGAGGCCCAGATACTATGGAAATGAAGCCTGCTATTATTAAAAGTAAAAAGCCACAACGCTGGTGGCCACCACGCCCGCTGCGGCTGCTAAGAGTGATAGCGGTAAGACTGAGAATACTAGGATTTTGCAAGGCCTAAAGAGTGCAAGAGAGAAAGCGAATGTAAAAGAAGCAAGTGTGCAGTGTAAAAAGTGAATGTAAAAATGGCATAGAGGAGAGTGACCCCTGCTGGTGGAAGTGAGGAAAAGCAAAAGCCTACAGCACCTGGTATTCCCAGGCGGTCTCCCATCCAAGTACTAACCAGGCCCGACCCTGCTTAGCTTCCGAGATCGGGCGTGTTCAGGGTGGTGTGGCCGTAGGCTGAGACAGGCTTCTCACTTACTCCTCTTCTACTTTGCAGCCTGGCTGCTGGCAGCTCTTTGCACTACTTCACGCTAGACCTTCTTCTTCACTTTTTGCCTTCTCTTAAGGGAACTTCATACTCCAACAGGAGCAGTGCAAGAGCTGGGGGGCGGCCCTTATACCCACAGGTGTTGTTCAGCAACCAGTCACAGGCCGCAGCCGCCCTCTTTCAAAAGGGCTGGGCGCAAGGTCTGCGCAGGGCTAAGAAACCATCCCGGGGGTGAAAGAAAGAGCAAGCTGGACCAGAGCCCATTGTCCAGTAGTCGGCTAAGGAAGAAGTTGAGATGGTTGCCCGTGCCTGGAAGCGAAGCTGCTTTTCAGTCAGCTTCTCTTTTCTTAGGGCGCGTTGTCTGCAAAGATGTTCAGCCTGTGTTGCCCTGTAAATTGGTCTGCAGGTTACTAGCTATGGCTTCCAGCCCGGCGGGAGGCCCAGATACTATGGAAATGAAGCCTGCTATTATTAAAAGTAAAAAGCCACAACGCTGGTGGCCACCACGCCCGCTGCGGCTGCTAAGAGTGATAGCGGTAAGACTGAGAATACTAGGATTTTGCAAGGCCTAAAGAGTGCAAGAGAGAAAGCGAATGTAAAAGAAGCAAGTGTGCAGTGTAAAAAGTGAATGTAAAAATGGCATAGAGGAGAGTGACCCCTGCTGGTGGAAGTGAGGAAAAGCAAAAGCCTACAGCACCTGGTATTCCCAGGCGGTCTCCCATCCAAGTACTAACCAGGCCCGACCCTGCTTAGCTTCCGAGATCAGACGAGATCGGGCGTGTTCAGGGTGGTGTGGCCGTAGGCAGAGACAGGCTTCTCACTTACTCCTCTTCTACTTTGCAGCCTGGCTGCTGGCAGCTCTTTGCACTACTTCACGCTAGACCTTCTTCTTCACTTTTTGCCTTCTCTTAAGGGAACTTCATACTCCAACAGGAGCAGTGCAAGAGCTGGGGGGCGGCCCTTATACCCACAGGTGTTGTTCAGCAACTAGTCACAGGCCGCAGCCGCCCTCTTTCAAAAGGGCTGGGCGCAAGGTCTGCGCAGGGCTAAGAAACCATCCCGGGGGTGAAAGAAAGAGCAAGCTGGACCAGAGCCCATTGTCCAGGAGTCGGCTAAGGAAGAAGTTGAGATGGTTGCCCGTGCCTGGAAGCGAAGCTGCTTTTCAGTCAGCTTCTCTTTTCTTAGGGCACGTTGTCTGCAAAGGTGTTCAGCCTGTGTTGCCCTGTAAATTGGTCTGCAGGTTACTAGCTATGGCTTCCAGCCCGGCGGGAGGCCCAGATACTATGGAAATGAAGCCTGCTATTATTAAAAGTAAAAAGCCACAACGCTGGTGGCCACCACGCCCGCTGCGGCTGCTAAGAGTGATAGCGGTAAGACTGAGAATACTAGGATTTTGCAAGGCCTAAAGAGTGCAAGAGAGAAAGCGAATGTAAAAGAAGAGAGTGTGCAGTGTAAAAAGTGAATGTAAAAATGGCATAGAGGAGAGTGACCCCTGCTGGTGGAAGTGAGGAAAAGCAAAAGCCTACAGCACCTGGTATTCCCAGGCGGTCTCCCATCCAAGTACTAACCAGGCCCGACCCTGCTTAGCTTCCGAGATCAGACAAGATCAGGCGTGTTCAGGGTGGTGTGGCCGTAGGCAGAGACAGGCTTCTCACTTACTCCTCTTCTACTTTGCAGCCTGGCTGCTGGCAGCCCTTTGCACTACTTCACGCTAGACCTTTTTCTTCACTTTTTGCCTTCTCTTAAGGGAACTTCATACTCCAACAGGAGCAGTGCAAGAGCTGGGGGCGGCCCTTATACCCACAGGTGTTGTTCAGCAACCAGTCACAGGCCGCAGCCGCCCTCTTTCAAAAGGGCTGGGCGCAAGGTCTGCGCAGGGCTAAGAAACCATCCCGGGGGTGAAAGAAAGAGCAAGCTGGACCAGAGCCCATTGTCCAGGAGTCGGCTAAGGAAGAAGTTGAGATGGTTGCCCGTGCCTGGAAGCGAAGCTGCTTTTCAGTCAGCTTCTCTTTTCTTAGGGCACGTTGTCTGCAAAGATGTTCAGCCTGTGTTGCCCTGTAAATTGGTCTGCAGGTTACTAGCTATGGCTTCCAGCCCGGCGGGAGGCCCAGATACTATGGAAATGAAGCCTGCTATTATTAAAAGTAAAAAGCCACAACGCTGGTGGCCACCACGCCCGCTGCGGCTGCTAAGAGTGATAGCGGTAAGACTGAGAATACTAGGATTTTGCAAGGCCTAAAGAGTGCAAGAGAGAAAGCGAATGAAAAAGAAGCAAGTGTGCAGTGTAAAAAGTGAATGTAAAAATGGCATAGAGGAGAGTGACCCCTGCTGGTGGAAGTGAGGAAAAGCAAAAGCCTACAGCACCTGGTATTCCCAGGCGGTCTCCCATCCAAGTACTAACCAGGCCCGACCCTGCTTAGCTTCCGAGATCGGGCGTGTTCAGGGTGGTGTGGCCGTAGGCAGAGACAGGCTTCTCACTTACTCCTCTTCTACTTTGCAGCCTGGCTGCTGGCAGCTCTTTGCACTACTTCACGCTAGACCTTCTTCTTCACTTTTTGCCTTCTCTTAAGGGAACTTCATACTCCAACAGGAGCAGTGCAAGAGCTGGGGGGCGGCCCTTATACCCACAGGTGTTGTTCAGCAACCAGTCACAGGCCGCAGCCGCCCTCTTTCAAAAGGGCTGGGCGCAAGGTCTGCGCAGGGCTAAGAAACCATCCCGGGGGTGAAAGAAAGAGCAAGCTGGACCAGAGCCCATTGTCCAGTAGTCGGCTAAGGAAGAAGTTGAGATGGTTGCCCGTGCCTGGAAGCGAAGCTGCTTTTCAGTCAGCTTCTCTTTTCTTAGGGCGCGTTGTCTGCAAAGATGTTCAGCCTGTGTTGCCCTGTAAATTGGTCTGCAGGTTACTAGCTATGGCTTCCAGCCCGGCGGGAGGCCCAGATACTATGGAAATGAAGCCTGCTATTATTAAAAGTAAAAAGCCACAACGCTGGTGGCCACCACGCCCGCTGCGGCTGCTAAGAGTGATAGCGGTAAGACTGAGAATACTAGGATTTTGCAAGGCCTAAAGAGTGCAAGAGAGAAAGCGAATGTAAAAGAAGCAAGTGTGCAGTGTAAAAAGTGAATGTAAAAATGGCATAGAGGAGAGTGACCCCTGCTGGTGGAAGTGAGGAAAAGCAAAAGCCTACAGCACCTGGTATTCCCAGGCGGTCTCCCATCCAAGTACTAACCAGGCCCGACCCTGCTTAGCTTCCGAGATCAGACGAGATCGGGCGTGTTCAGGGTGGTGTGGCCGTAGGCAGAGACAGGCTTCTCACTTACTCCTCTTCTACTTTGCAGCCTGGCTGCTGGCAGCTCTTTGCACTACTTCACGCTAGACCTTCTTCTTCACTTTTTGCCTTCTCTTAAGGGAACTTCATACTCCAACAGGAGCAGTGCAAGAGCTGGGGGGCGGCCCTTATACCCACAGGTGTTGTTCAGCAACTAGTCACAGGCCGCAGCCGCCCTCTTTCAAAAGGGCTGGGCGCAAGGTCTGCGCAGGGCTAAGAAACCATCCCGGGGGTGAAAGAAAGAGCAAGCTGGACCAGAGCCCATTGTCCAGGAGTCGGCTAAGGAAGAAGTTGAGATGGTTGCCCGTGCCTGGAAGCGAAGCTGCTTTTCAGTCAGCTTCTCTTTTCTTAGGGCACGTTGTCTGCAAAGATGTTCAGCCTGTGTTGCCCTGTAAATTGGTCTGCAGGTTACTAGCTATGGCTTCCAGCCCGGCGGGAGGCCCAGATACTATGGAAATGAAGCCTGCTATTATTAAAAGTAAAAAGCCACAACGCTGGTGGCCACCACGCCCGCTGCGGCTGCTAAGAGTGATAGCGGTAAGACTGAGAATACTAGGATTTTGCAAGGCCTAAAGAGTGCAAGAGAGAAAGCGAATGTAAAAGAAGCAAGTGTGCAGTGTAAAAAGTGAATGTAAAAATGGCATAGAGGAGAGTGACCCCTGCTGGTGGAAGTGAGGAAAAGCAAAAGCCTACAGCACCTGGTATTCCCAGGCGGTCTCCCATCCAAGTACTAACCAGGCCCGACCCTGCTTAGCTTCCGAGATCAGACAAGATCAGGCGTGTTCAGGGTGGTGTGGCCGTAGGCAGAGACAGGCTTCTCACTTACTCCTCTTCTACTTTGCAGCCTGGCTGCTGGCAGCCCTTTGCACTACTTCACGCTAGACCTTTTTCTTCACTTTTTGCCTTCTCTTAAGGGAACTTCATACTCCAACAGGAGCAGTGCAAGAGCTGGGGGCGGCCCTTATACCCACAGGTGTTGTTCAGCAACCAGTCACAGGCCGCAGCCGCCCTCTTTCAAAAGGGCTGGGCGCAAGGTCTGCGCAGGGCTAAGAAACCATCCCGGGGGTGAAAGAAAGAGCAAGCTGGACCAGAGCCCATTGTCCAGGAGTCGGCTAAGGAAGAAGTTGAGATGGTTGCCCGTGCCTGGAAGCGAAGCTGCTTTTCAGTCAGCTTCTCTTTTCTTAGGGCACATTGTCTGCAAAGATGTTCAGCCTGTGTTGCCCTGTAAATTGGTCTGCAGGTTACTAGCTATGGCTTCCAGCCCGGCGGGAGGCCCAGATACTATGGAAATGAAGCCTGCTATTATTAAAAGTAAAAAGCCACAACGCTGGTGGCCACCACGCCCGCTGCGGCTGCTAAGAGTGATAGCGGTAAGACTGAGAATACTAGGATTTTGCAAGGCCTAAAGAGTGCAAGAGAGAAAGCGAATGTAAAAGAAGCAAGTGTGCAGTGTAAAAAGTGAATGTAAAAATGGCATAGAGGAGAGTGACCCCTGCTGGTGGAAGTGAGGAAAAGCAAAAGCCTACAGCACCTGGTATTCCCAGGCGGTCTCCCATCCAAGTACTAACCAGGCCCGACCCTGCTTAGCTTCCGAGATCAGACGAGATCGGGCGTGTTCAGGGTGGTGTGGCCGTAGGCAGAGACAGGCTTCTCACTTACTCCTCTTCTACTTTGCAGCCTGGCTGCTGGCAGCTCTTTGCACTACTTCACGCTAGACCTTCTTCTTCACTTTTTGCCTTCTCTTAAGGGAACTTCATACTCCAACAGGAGCAGTGCAAGAGCTGGGGGGCGGCCCTTATACCCACAGGTGTTGTTCAGCAACCAGTCACAGGCCGCAGCCGCCCTCTTTCAAAAGGGCTGGGCGCAAGGTCTGCGCAGGGCTAAGAAACCATCCCGGGGGTGAAAGAAAGAGCAAGCTGGACCAGAGCCCATTGTCCAGTAGTCGGCTAAGGAAGAAGTTGAGATGGTTGCCCGTGCCTGGAAGCGAAGCTGCTTTTCAGTCAGCTTCTCTTTTCTTAGGGTGCGTTGTCTGCAAAGATGTTCAGCCTGTGTTGCCCTGTAAATTGGTCTGCAGGTTACTAGCTATGGCTTCCAGCCCGGCGGGAGGCCCAGATACTATGGAAATGAAGCCTGCTATTATTAAAAGAAAAAAGCCACAACGCTGGTGGCCACCACGCCCGCTGCGGCTGCTAAGAGTGATAGCGGTAAGACTGAGAATACTAGGATTTTGCAAGGCCTAAAGAGTGCAAGAGAGAAAGCGAATGTAAAAGAAGCAAGTGTGCAGTGTAAAAAGTGAATGTAAAAATGGCATAGAGGAGAGTGACCCCTGCTGGTGGAAGTGAGGAAAAGCAAAAGCCTACAGCACCTGGTATTCCCAGGCGGTCTCCCATCC
>NC_134265.1:95534325-95631825 GCF_031893055.1 Leptodactylus fuscus | reverse complement strand
AAGTACTAACCAGGCCGGACCCTGCTTAGCTTCCGAGATCAGACGAGATCGGGCGTGTTCAGGGTGGTGTGGCCGTAGGCAGAGACAGGCTTCTCACTTACTCCTCTTCTACTTTGCAGCCTGGCTGCTGGCAGCTCTTTGCACTACTTCACGCTAGACCTTCTTCTTCACTTTTTGCCTTCTCTTAAGGGAACTTCATACTCCAACAGGAGCAGTGCAAGAGCTGGGGGGCGGCCCTTATACCCACAGGTGTTGTTCAGCAACCAGTCACAGGCCGCAGCCGCCCTCTTTCAAAAGGGCTGGGCGCAAGGTCTGCGCAGGGCTAAGAAACCATCCCGGGGGTGAAAGAAAGAGCAAGCTGGACCAGAGCCCATTGTCCAGTAGTCGGCTAAGGAAGAAGTTGAGATGGTTGCCCGTGCCTGGAAGCGAAGCTGCTTTTCAGTCAGCTTCTCTTTTCTTAGGGCGCGTTGTCTGCAAAGATGTTCAGCCTGTGTTGCCCTGTAAATTGGTCTGCAGGTTACTAGCTATGGCTTCCAGCCCGGCGGGAGGCCCAGATACTATGGAAATGAAGCCTGCTATTATTAAAAGAAAAAAGCCACAACGCTGGTGGCCACCACGCCCGCTGCGGCTGCTAAGAGTGATAGCGGTAAGACTGAGAATACTAGGATTTTGCAAGGCCTAAAGAGTGCAAGAGAGAAAGCGAATGTAAAAGAAGCAAGTGTGCAGTGTAAAAAGTGAATGTAAAAATGGCATAGAGGAGAGTGACCCCTGCTGGTGGAAGTGAGGAAAAGCAAAAGCCTACAGCACCTGGTATTCCCAGGCGTTCTCCCATCCAAGTACTAACCAGGCCCGACCCTGCTTAGCTTCCGAGATCAGACGAGATCGGGCGTGTTCAGGGTGGTGTGGCCGTAGGCAGAGACAGGCTTCTCACTTACTCCTCTTCTACTTTGCAGCCTGGCTGCTGGCAGCCCTTTGCACTACTTCACGCTAGACCTTTTTCTTCACTTTTTACCTTCTCTTAAGGGAACTTCATACTCCAACAGGAGCAGTGCAAGAGCTGGGGGCGGCCCTTATACCCACAGGTGTTGTTCAGCAACCAGTCACAGGCCGCAGCCGCCCTCTTTCAAAAGGGCTGGGCGCAAGGTCTGCGCAGGGCTAAGAAACCATCCCGGGGGTGAAAGAAAGAGAAAGCTGGACCAGAGCCCATTGTCCAGGAGTCGGCTAAGGAAGAAGTTGAGATGGTTGCCCGTGCCTGGAAGCGAAGCTGCTTTTCAGTCAGCTTCTCTTTTCTTAGGGCGCGTTGTCTGCAAAGATGTTCAGCCTGTGTTGCCCTGTAAATTGGTCTGCAGGTTACTAGCTATGGCTTCCAGCCCGGCGGGAGGCCCAGATACTATGGAAATGAAGCCTGCTATTATTAAAAGTAAAAAGCCACAACGCTGGTGGCCACCACGCCCGCTGCGGCTGCTAAGAGTGATAGCGGTAAGACTGAGAATACTAGGATTTTGCAAGGCCTAAAGAGTGCAAGAGAGAAAGCGAATGTAAAAGAAGCAAGTGTGCAGTGTAAAAAGTGAATGTAAAAATGGCATAGAGGAGAGTGACCCCTGCTGGTGGAAGTGAGGAAAAGCAAAAGCCTACAGCACCTGGTATTCCCAGGCGGTCTCCCATCCAAGTACTAACCAGGCCCAACCCTGCTTAGCTTCCGAGATCAGGCGTGTTCAGGGTGGTGTGGCCGTAGGCAGAGACAGGCTTCTCACTTACTCCTCTTCTACTTTGCAGCCTGGCTGCTGGCAGCCCTTTGCACTACTTCACGCTAGACCTTTTTCTTCACTTTTTGCCTTCTCTTAAGGGAACTTCATACTCCAACAGGAGCAGTGCAAGAGCTGGGGGCGGCCCTTATACCCACAGGTGTTGTTCAGCAACCAGTCACAGGCCGCAGCCGCCCTCTTTCAAAAGGGCTGGGCGCAAGGTCTGCGCAGGGCTAAGAAACCATCCCGGGGGTGAAAGAAAGAGCAAGCTGGACCAGAGCCCATTGTCCAGTAGTCGGCTAAGGAAGAAGTTGAGATGGTTGCCCGTGCCTGGAAGCGAAGCTGCTTTTCAGTCAGCTTCTCTTTTCTTAGGGCGCGTTGTCTGCAAAGATGTTCAGCCTGTGTTGCCCTGTAAATTGGTCTGCAGGTTACTAGCTATGGCTTCCAGCCCGGCGGGAGGCCCAGATACTATGTAAATGAAGCCTGCTATTATTAAAAGTAAAAAGCCACAACGCTGGTGGCCACCACGCCCGCTGCGGCTGCTAAGAGTGATAGCGGTAAGACTGAGAATACTAGGATTTTGCAAGGCCTAAAGAGTGCAAGAGAGAAAGCGAATGTAAAAGAAGCAAGTGTGCAGTGTAAAAAGTGAATGTAAAAATGGCATAGAGGAGAGTGACCCCTGCTGGTGGAAGTGAGGAAAAGCAAAAGCCTACAGCACCTGGTATTCCCAGGCGGTCTCCCATCCAAGTACTAACCAGGCCCGACCCTGCTTAGCTTCCGAGATCAGACGAGATCGGGCGTGTTCAGGGTGGTGTGGCCGTAGGCGGAGACAAATTTCTCACTTACTCCTCTTCTACTTTGCAGCCTGGCTGCTGGCAGCTCTTTGCACTACTTCACGCTAGACCTTTTTCTTCACTTTTTGCCTTCTCTTAAGGGAACTTCATACTCCAACAGGAGCAGTGCAAGAGCTGGGGGCGGCCCTTATACCCACAGGTGTTGTTCAGCAACCAGTCACAGGCCGCAGCCGCCCTCTTTCAAAAGGGCTGGGCGCAAGGTCTGCGCAGGGCTAAGAAACCATCCCGGGGGTGAAAGAAAGAGCAAGCTGGACCAGAGCCCATTGTCCAGGAGTCGGCTAAGGAAGAAGTTGAGATGGTTGCCCGTGCCTGGAAGCGAAGCTGCTTTTCAGTCAGCTTCTCTTTTCTTAGGGCACGTTGTCTGCAAAGATGTTCAGCCTGTGTTGCCCTGTAAATTGGTCTGCAGGTTACTAGCTATGGCTTCCAGCCCGGCGGGAGGCCCAGATACTATGGAAATGAAGCCTGCTATTATTAAAAGTAAAAAGCCACAACGCTGGTGGCCACCACGCCCGCTGCGGCTGCTAAGACTGATAGCGGTAAGACTGAGAATACTAGGATTTTGCAAGGCCTAAAGAGTGCAAGAGAGAAAGCGAATGTAAAAGAAGCAAGTGTGCAGTGTAAAAAGTGAATGTAAAAATGGCATAGAGGAGAGTGACCCCTGCTGGTGGAAGTGAGGAAAAGCAAAAGCCTACAGCACCTGGTATTCCCAGGCGGTCTCCCATCCAAGTACTAACCAGGCCCGACCCTGCTTAGCTTCCAAGATCAGACGAGATCGGGCGTGTTGAGGGTGGTGTGGCCGTAGGCAGAGACAAGCTTCTCACTTACTCCTCTTCTACTTTGCAGCCTGGCTGCTGGCAGCTCTTTGCACTACTTCACGCTAGACCTTTTTCTTCACTTTTTGCCTTCTCTTAAGGGAACTTCATACTCCAACAGGAGCAGTGCAAGAGCTGGGGGCGGCCCTTATACCCACAGGTGTTGTTCAGCAACCAGTCACAGGCCGCAGCCGCCCTCTTTCAAAAGGGCTGGGCGCAAGGTCTGCGCAGGGCTAAGAAACCATCCCGGGGGTGAAAGAAAGAGCAAGCTGGACCAGAGCCCATTGTCCAGGAGTCGGCTAAGGAAGAAGTTGAGATGGTTGCCCGTGCCTGGAAGCGAAGCTGCTTTTCAGTCAGCTTCTCTTTTCTTAGGGCACGTTGTCTGCAAAGATGTTCAGCCTGTGTTGCCCTGTAAATTGGTCTGCAGGTTACTAGCTATGGCTTCCAGCCCGGCGGGAGGCCCAGATACTATGGAAATGAAGCCTGCTATTATTAAAAGTAAAAAGCCACAACGCTGGTGGCCACCACGCCCGCTGCGGCTGCTAAGAGTGATAGCGGTAAGACTGAGAATACTAGGATTTTGCAAGGCCTAAAGAGTGCAAGAGAGAAAGCGAATGTAAAAGAAGCAAGTGTGCAGTGTAAAAAGTGAATGTAAAAATGGCATAGAGGAGAGTGACCCCTGCTGGTGGAAGTGAGGAAAAGCAAAAGCCTACAGCACCTGGTATTCCCAGGCGGTCTCCCATCCAAGTACTAACCAGGCCCGACCCTGCTTAGCTTCCGAGATCAGACGAGATCGGGCGTGTTCAGGGTGGTGTGGCCGTAGGCAGAGACAGGCTTCTCACTTACTCCTCTTCTACTTTGCAGCCTGGCTGCTGGCAGCCCTTTGCACTACTTCACGCTAGACCTTTTTCTTCACTTTTTGCCTTCTCTTAAGGGAACTTCATACTCCAACAGGAGCAGTGCAAGAGCTGGGGGCGGCCCTTATACCCACAGGTGTTGTTCAGCAACCAGTCACAGGCCGCAGCCGCCCTCTTTCAAAAGGGCTGGGCGCAAGGTCTGCGCAGGGCTAAGAAACCATCCCGGGGGTGAAAGAAAGAGCAAGCTGGACCAGAGCCCATTGTCCAGGAGTCGGCTAAGGAAGAAGTTGAGATGGTTGCCCGTGCCTGGAAGCGAAGCTGCTTTTCAGTCAGCTTCTCTTTTCTTAGGGCACGTTGTCTGCAAAGATGTTCAGCCTGTGTTGCCCTGTAAATTGGTCTGCAGGTTACTAGCTATGGCTTCCAGCCCGGCGGGAGGCCCAGATACTATGGAAATGAAGCCTGCTATTATTAAAAGTAAAAAGCCACAACGCTGGTGGCCACCACGCCCGCTGCGGCTGCTAAGAGTGATAGCGGTAAGACTGAGAATACTAGGATTTTGCAAGGCCTAAAGAGTGCAAGAGAGAAAGCGAATGTAAAAGAAGCAAGTGTGCAGTGTAAAAAGTGAATGTAAAAATGGCATAGAGGAGAGTGACCCCTGCTGGTGGAAGTGAGGAAAAGCAAAAGCCTACAGCACCTGGTATTCCCAGGCGGTCTCCCATCCAAGTACTAACCAGGCCCGACCCTGCTTAGCTTCCGAGATCAGACGAGATCGGGCGTGTTCAGGGTGGTGTGGCCGTAGGCAGAGACAGGCTTCTCACTTACTCCTCTTCTACTTTGCAGCCTGGCTGCTGGCAGCTCTTTGCACTACTTCACGCTAGACCTTCTTCTTCACTTTTTGCCTTCTCTTAAGGGAACTTCATACTCCAACAGGAGCAGTGCAAGAGCTGGGGGCGGCCCTTATACCCACAGGTGTTGTTCAGCAACCAGTCACAGGCCGCAGCCGCCCTCTTTCAAAAGGGCTGGGCGCAAGGTCTGCGCAGGGCTAAGAAACCATCCCGGGGGTGAAAGAAAGAGCAAGCTGGACCAGAGCCCATTGTCCAGGAGTCGGCTAAGGAAGAAGTTGAGATGGTTGCCCGTGCCTGGAAGCGAAGCTGCTTTTCAGTCAGCTTCTCTTTTCTTAGGGCGCGTTGTCTGCAAAGATGTTCAGCCTGTGTTGCCCTGTAAATTGGTCTGCAGGTTACTAGCTATGGCTTCCAGCCCGGCGGGAGGCCCAGATACTATGGAAATGAAGCCTGCTATTATTAAAAGTAAAAAGCCACAACGCTGGTGGCCACCACGCCCGCTGCGGCTGCTAAGAGTGATAGCGGTAAGACTGAGAATACTAGGATTTTGCAAGGCCTAAAGAGTGCAAGAGAGAAAGCGAATGTAAAAGAAGCAAGTGTGCAGTGTAAAAAGTGAATGTAAAAATGGCATAGAGGAGAGTGACCCCTGCTGGTGGAAGTGAGGAAAAGCAAAAGCCTACAGCACCTGGTATTCCCAGGCGGTCTCCCATCCAAGTACTAACCAGGCCCGACCCTGCTTAGCTTCCGAGATCAGATGAGATCGGGCGTGTTCAGGGTGGTGTGGCCGTAGGCAGAGACAGGCTTCTCACTTACTCCTCTTCTACTTTGCAGCCTGGCTGCTGGCAGCCCTTTGCACTACTTCACGCTAGACCTTTTTCTTCACTTTTTGCCTTCTCTTAAGGGAACTTCATACTCCAACAGGAGCAGTGCAAGAGCTGGGGGCGGCCCTTATACCCACAGGTGTTGTTCAGCAACTAGTCACAGGCCGCAGCCGCCCTCTTTCAAAAGGGCTGGGCGCAAGGTCTGCGCAGGGCTAAGAAACCATCCCGGGGGTGAAAGAAAGAGCAAGCTGGACCAGAGCCCATTGTCCAGGAGTCGGCTAAGGAAGAAGTTGAGATGGTTGCCCGTGCCTGGAAGCGAAGCTGCTTTTCAGTCAGCTTCTCTTTTCTTAGGGCACGTTGTTTGCAAAGATGTTCAGCCTGTGTTGCCCTGTAAATTGGTCTGCAGGTTACTAGCTATGGCTTCCAGCCCGGCGGGAGGCCCAGATACTATGGAAATGAAGCCTGCTATTATTAAAAGTAAAAAGCCACAACGCTGGTGGCCACCACGCCCGCTGCGGCTGCTAAGAGTGATAGCGGTAAGACTGAGAATACTAGGATTTTGCAAGGCCTAAAGAGTGCAAGAGAGAAAGCGAATGTAAAAGAAGCAAGTGTGCAGTGTAAAAAGTGAATGTAAAAATGGCATAGAGGAGAGTGACCCCTGCTGGTGGAAGTGAGGAAAAGCAAAAGCCTACAGCACCTGGTATTCCCAGGCGGTCTCCCATCCAAGTACTAACCAGGCCCGACCCTGCTTAGCTTCCGAGATCAGACGAGATCGGGCGTGTTCAGGGTGGTGTGGCCGTAGGCAGAGACAGGCTTCTCACTTACTCCTCTTCTACTTTGCAGCCTGGCTGCTGGCAGCCCCTTTGCACTACTTCACGCTAGACCTTTTTCTTCACTTTTTGCCTTCTCTTAAGGGAACTTCATACTCCAACAGGAGCAGTGCAAGAGCTGGGGGCGGCCCTTATACCCACAGGTGTTGTTCAGCAACCAGTCACAGGCCGCAGCCGCCCTCTTTCAAAAGGGCTGGGCGCAAGGTCTGCGCAGGGCTAAGAAACCATCCCGGGGGTGAAAGAAAGAGCAAGCTGGACCAGAGCCCATTGTCCAGGAGTCGGCTAAGGAAGAAGTTGAGATGGTTGCCCGTGCCTGAAGCGAAGCTGCTTTTCAGTCAGCTTCTCTTTTCTTAGGGCACGTTGTCTGCAAAGATGTTCAGCCTGTGTTTGCCCTGTAAATTGGTCTGCAGGTTACTAGCTATGGCTTCCAGCCCGGCGGGAGGCCCAGATACTATGGAAATGAAGCCTGCTATTATTAAAAGTAAAAAGCCACAACGCTGGTGGCCACCACGCCCGCTGCGGCTGCTAAGAGTGATAGCGGTAAGACTGAGAATACTAGGATTTTGCAAGGCCTAAAGAGTGCAAGAGAGAAAGCGAATGTAAAAGAAGCAAGTGTGCAGTGTAAAAAGTGAATGTAAAAATGGCATAGAGGAGAGTGACCCCTGCTGGTGGAAGTGAGGAAAAGCAAAAGCCTACAGCACCTGGTATTCCCAGGCGGTCTCCCATCCAAGTACTAACCAGGCCTGACCCTGCTTAGCTTCCGAGATCAGACGAGATCGGGCGTGTTCAGGGTGGTGTGGCCGTAGGCAGAGACAGGCTTCTCACTTACTCCTCTTCTACTTTGCAGCCTGGCTGCTGGCAGCTCTTTGCACTACTTCACGCTAGACCTTCTTCTTCACTTTTTGCCTTCTCTTAAGGGAACTTCATACTCCAACAGGAGCAGTGCAAGAGCTGGGGGGCGGCCCTTATACCCACAGGTGTTGTTCAGCAACCAGTCACAGGCCGCAGCCGCCCTCTTTCAAAAGGGCTGGGCGCAAGGTCTGCGCAGGGCTAAGAAACCATCCCGGGGGTGAAAGAAAGAGCAAGCTGGACCAGAGCCCATTGTCCAGTAGTCGGCTAAGGAAGAAGTTGAGATGGTTGCCCGTGCCTGGAAGCGAAGCTGCTTTTCAGTCAGCTTCTCTTTTCTTAGGGCGCGTTGTCTGCAAAGATGTTCAGCCTGTGTTGCCCTGTAAATTGGTCTGCAGGTTACTAGCTATGGCTTCCAGCCCGGCGGGAGGCCCAGATACTATGGAAATGAAGCCTGCTATTATTAAAAGAAAAAAGCCACAACGCTGGTGGCCACCACGCCCGCTGCGGCTGCTAAGAGTGATAGCGGTAAGACTGAGAATACTAGGATTTTGCAAGGCCTAAAGAGTGCAAGAGAGAAAGCGAATGTAAAAGAAGCAAGTGTGCAGTGTAAAAAGTGAATGTAAAAATGGCATAGAGGAGAGTGACCCCTGCTGGTGGAAGTGAGGAAAAGCAAAAGCCTACAGCACCTGGTATTCCCAGGCGGTCTCCCATCCAAGTACTAACCAGGCCCGACCCTGCTTAGCTTCCGAGATCGGGCGTTTTCAGGGTGGTGTGGCCGTAGGCAGAGACAGGCTTCTCACTTACTCCTCTTCTACTTTGCAGCCTGGCTGCTGGCAGCTCTTTGCACTACTTCACGCTAGACCTTCTTCTTCACTTTTTGCCTTCTCTTAAGGGAACTTCATACTCCAACAGGAGCAGTGCAAGAGCTGGGGGGCGGCCCTTATACCCACAGGTGTTGTTCAGCAACCAGTCACAGGCCGCAGCCGCCCTCTTTCAAAAGGGCTGGGCGCAAGGTCTGCGCAGGGCTAAGAAACCATCCCGGGGGTGAAAGAAAGAGCAAGCTGGACCAGAGCCCATTGTCCAGTAGTCGGCTAAGGAAGAAGTTGAGATGGTTGCCCGTGCCTGGAAGCGAAGCTGCTTTTCAGTCAGCTTCTCTTTTCTTAGGGCGCGTTGTCTGCAAAGATGTTCAGCCTGTGTTGCCCTGTAAATTGGTCTGCAGGTTACTAGCTATGGCTTCCAGCCCGGCGGGAGGCCCAGATACTATGGAAATGAAGCCTGCTATTATTAAAAGTAAAAAGCCACAACGCTGGTGGCCACCACGCCCGCTGCGGCTGCTAAGAGTGATAGCGGTAAGACTGAGAATACTAGGATTTTGCAAGGCCTAAAGAGTGCAAGAGAGAAAGCGAATGTAAAAGAAGCAAGTGTGCAGTGTAAAAAGTGAATGTAAAAATGGCATAGAGGAGAGTGACCCCTGCTGGTGGAAGTGAGGAAAAGCAAAAGCCTACAGCACCTGGTATTCCCAGGCGGTCTCCCATGCACGTACTAACCAGGCCCGACCCTGCTTAGCTTCCGAGATCAGACGAGATCGGGCGTGTTCAGGGTGGTGTGGCCGTAAGCAGAGACAGGCTTCTCACTTACTCCTCTTCTACTTTGCAGCCTGGCTGCTGGCAGCCCTTTGCACTACTTCATGCTAGACCTTTTTCTTCACTTTTTGCCTTCTCTTAAGGGAACTTCATACTCCAACAGGAGCAGTGCAAGAGCTGGGGGCGGCCCTTATACCCACAGGTGTTGTTCAGCAACCAGTCACAGGCCGCAGCCGCCCTCTTTCAAAAGGGCTGGGCGCAAGGTCTGCGCAGGGCTAAGAAACCATCCCGGGGGTGAAAGAAAGAGCAAGCTGGACCAGAGCCCATTGTCCAGTAGTCGGCTAAGGAAGAAGTTGAGATGGTTGCCCGTGCCTGGAAGCGAAGCTGCTTTTCAGTCAGCTTCTCTTTTCTTAGGGCGCGTTGTCTGCAAAGATGTTCAGCCTGTGTTGCCCTGTAAATTGGTCTGCAGGTTACTAGCTATGGCTTCCAGCCCGGCGGGAGGCCCAGATACTATGGAAATGAAGCCTGCTATTATTAAAAGAAAAAAGCCACAACGCCGGTGGCCACCACGCCCGCTGCGGCTGCTAAGAGTGATAGCGGTAAGACTGAGAATACTAGGATTTTGCAAGGCCTAAAGAGTGCAAGAGAGAAAGCGAATGTAAAAGAAGCAAGTGTGCAGTGTAAAAAGTGAATGTAAAAATGGCATAGAGGAGAGTGACCCCTGCTGGTGGAAGTGAGGAAAAGCAAAAGCCTACAGCACCTGGTATTCCCAGGCGGTCTCCCATCCAAGTACTAACCAGGCCCGACCCTGCTTAGCTTCCGAGATCAGACGAGATCAGGCGTGTTCAGGGTGGTGTGGCCGTAGGCGGAGACAAACTTCTCACTTACTCCTCTTCTACTTTGCAGCCTGGCTGCTGGCAGCTCTTTGCACTACTTCACGCTAGACCTTTTTCTTCACTTTTTGCCTTCTCTTAAGGGAACTTCATACTCCAACAGGAGCAGTGCAAGAGCTGGGGGCGGCCCTTATACCCACAGGTGTTGTTCAGCAACCAGTCACAGGCCGCAGCCGCCCTCTTTCAAAAGGGCTGGGCGCAAGGTCTGCGCAGGGCTAAGAAACCATCCCGGGGGTGAAAGAAAGAGCAAGCTGGACCAGAGCCCATTGTCCAGGAGTCGGCTAAGGAAGAAGTTGAGATGGTTGCCCGTGCCTGGAAGCGAAGCTGCTTTTCAGTCAGCTTCTCTTTTCTTAGGGCGCGTTGTCTGCAAAGATGTTCAGCCTGTGTTGCCCTGTAAATTGGTCTGCAGGTTACTAGCTATGGCTTCCAGCCCGGCGGGAGGCCCAGATACTATGGAAATGAAGCCTGCTATTATTAAAAGTAAAAAGCCACAACGCTGGTGGCCACCACGCCCGCTGCGGCTGCTAAGAGTGATAGCGGTAAGACTGAGAATACTAGGATTTTGCAAGGCCTAAAGAGTGCAAGAGAGAAAGCGAATGTAAAAGAAGCAAGTGTGCAGTGTAAAAAGTGAATGTAAAAATGGCATAGAGGAGAGTGACCCCTGCTGGTGGAAGTGAGGAAAAGCAAAAGCCTACAGCACCTGGTATTCCCAGGCGGTCTCCCATCCAAGTACTAACCAGGCCCGACCCTGCTTAGCTTCCGAGATCAGACGAGATCGGGCGTGTTCAGGGTGGTGTGGCTGTAGGCAGAGACAGGCTTCTCACTTACTCCTCTTCTACTTTGCAGCCTGGCTGCTGGCAGCCCTTTGCACTACTTCACGCTAGACCTTTTTCTTCACTTTTTGCCTTCTCTTAAGGGAACTTCATACTCCAACAGGAGCAGTGCAAGAGCTGGGGGCGGCCCTTATACCCACAGGTGTTGTTCAGCAACCAGTCACAGGCCGCAGCCGCCCTCTTTCAAAAGGGCTGGGCGCAAGGTCTGCGCAGGGCTAAGAAACCATCCCGGGGGTGAAAGAAAGAGCAAGCTGGACCAGAGCCCATTGTCCAGGAGTCGGCTAAGGAAGAAGTTGAGATGGTTGCCCGTGCCTGGAAGCGAAGCTGCTTTTCAGTCAGCTTCTCTTTTCTTAGGGCACGTTGTCTGCAAAGATGTTCAGCCTGTGTTGCCCTGTAAATTGGTCTGCAGGTTACTAGCTATGGCTTCCAGCCCGGCGGGAGGCCCAGATACTATGGAAATGAAGCCTGCTATTATTAAAAGTAAAAAGCCACAACGCTGGTGGCCACCACGCCCGCTGCGGCTGCTAAGAGTGATAGCGGTAAGACTGAGAATACTAGGATTTTGCAAGGCCTAAAGAGTGCAAGAGAGAAAGCGAATGTAAAAGAAGCAAGTGTGCAGTGTAAAAAGTGAATGTAAAAATGGCATAGAGGAGAGTGACCCCTGCTGGTGGAAGTGAGGAAAAGCAAAAGCCTACAGCACCTGGTATTCCCAGGCGGTCTCCCATCCAAGTACTAACCAGGCCCGACCCTGCTTAGCTTCCGAGATCAGACGAGATCGGGCGTGTTCAGGGTGGAGTGGCCGTAGGCAGAGACAGGCTTCTCACTTACTCCTCTTCTACTTTGCAGCCTGGCTGCTGGCAGCTCTTTGCACTACTTCACGCTAGACCTTCTTCTTCACTTTTTGCCTTCTCTTAAGGGAACTTCATACTCCAACAGGAGCAGTGCAAGAGCTGGGGGCGGCCCTTATACCCACAGGTGTTGTTCAGCAACCAGTCACAGGCCGCAGCCGCCCTCTTTCAAAAGGGCTGGGCGCAAGGTCTGCGCAGGGCTAAGAAACCATCCCGGGGGTGAAAGAAAGAGCAAGCTGGACCAGAGCCCATTGTCCAGGAGTCGGCTAAGGAAGAAGTTGAGATGGTTGCCCGTGCCTGGAAGCGAAGCTGCTTTTCAGTCAGCTTCTCTTTTCTTAGGGCACGTTGTCTGCAAAGATGTTCAGCCTGTGTTGCCCTGTAAATTGGTCTGCAGGTTACTAGCTATGGCTTCCAGCCCGGCGGGAGGCCCAGATACTATGGAAATGAAGCCTGCTATTATTAAAAGTAAAAAGCCACAACGCTGGTGGCCACCACGCCCGCTGCGGCTGCTAAGAGTGATAGCGGTAAGACTGAGAATACTAGGATTTTGCAAGGCCTAAAGAGTGCAAGAGAGAAAGCGAATGTAAAAGAAGCAAGTGTGCAGTGTAAAAAGTGAATGTAAAAATGGCATAGAGGAGAGTGACCCCTGCTGGTGGAAGTGAGGAAAAGCAAAAGCCTACAGCACCTGGTATTCCCAGGCGGTCTCCCATCCAAGTACTAACCAGGCCCGACCCTGCTTAGCTTCCGAGATCAGACGAGATCGGGCGTGTTCAGGGTGGTGTGGCCGTAGGCGGAGACAAGCTTCTCACTTACTCCTCTTCTACTTTGCAGCCTGGCTGCTGGCAGCTCTTTGCACTACTTCACGCTAGACCTTTTTCTTCACTTTTTGCCTTCTCTTAAGGGAACTTCATACTCCAACAGGAGCAGTGCAAGAGCTGGGGGCGGCCCTTATACCCACAGGTGTTGTTCAGCAACCAGTCACAGGCCGCAGCCGCCCTCTTTCAAAAGGGCTGGGCGCAAGGTCTGCGCAGGGCTAAGAAACCATCCCGGGGGTGAAAGAAAGAGCAAGCTGGACCAGAGCCCATTGTCCAGGAGTCGGCTAAGGAAAAAGTTGAGATGGTTGCCCGTGCCTGGAAGCGAAGCTGCTTTTCAGTCAGCTTCTCTTTTCTTAGGGCATGTTGTCTGCAAAGATGTTCAGCCTGTGTTGCCCTGTAAATTGGTCTGCAGGTTACTAGCTATGGCTTCCAGCCCGGCGGGAGGCCCAGATACTATGGAAATGAAGCCTGCTATTATTAAAAGTAAAAAGCCACAACGCTGGTGGCCACCACGCCCGCTGCGGCTGCTAAGAGTGATAGCGGTAAGACTGAGAATACTAGGATTTTGCAAGGCCTAAAGAGTGCAAGAGAGAAAGCGAATGTAAAAGAAGCAAGTGTGCAGTGTAAAAAGTGAATGTAAAAATGGCATAGAGGAGAGTGACCCCTGCTGGTGGAAGTGAGGAAAAGCAAAAGCCTACAGCACCTGGTATTCCCAGGCGGTCTCCCATCCAAGTACTAACCAGGACCGACCCTGCTTAGCTTCCGAGATCAGACGAGATCGGGCGTGTTCAGGGTGGTGTGGCCGTAGGCAGAGACAGGCTTCTCACTTACTCCTCTTCTACTTTGCAGCCTGGCTGCTGGCAGCTCTTTGCACTACTTCACGCTAGACCTTCTTCTTCACTTTTTGCCTTCTCTTAAGGGAACTTCATAATCCAACAGGAGCAGTGCAAGAGCTGGGGGGCGGCCCTTATACCCACAGGTGTTGTTCAGCAACTAGTCACAGGCCGCAGCCGCCCTCTTTCAAAAGGGCTGGGCGCAAGGTCTGCGCAGGGCTAAGAAACCATCCCGGGGGTGAAAGAAAGAGCAAGCTGGACCAGAGCCCATTGTCCAGGAGTCGGCTAAGGAAGAAGTTGAGATGGTTGCCCGTGCCTGGAAGCGAAGCTGCTTTTCAGTCAGCTTCTCTTTTCTTAGGGCACGTTGTCTGCAAAGATGTTCAGCCTGTGTTGCCCTGTAAATTGGTCTGCAGGTTACTAGCTATGGCTTCCAGCCCGGCGGGAGGCCCAGATACTATGGAAATGAAGCCTGCTATTATTAAAAGTAAAAAGCCACAACGCTGGTGGCCACCACGCCCGCTGCGGCTGCTAAGAGTGATAGCGGTAAGACTGAGAATACTAGGATTTTGCAAGGCCTAAAGAGTGCAAGAGAGAAAGCGAATGTAAAAGAAGCAAGTGTGCAGTGTAAAAAGTGAATGTAAAAATGGCATAGAGGAGAGTGACCCCTGCTGGTGGAAGTGAGGAAAAGCAAAAGCCTACAGCACCTGGTATTCCCAGGCGGTCTCCCATCCAAGTACTAACCAGGCCCGACCCTGCTTAGCTTCCGAGATCAGACGAGATCGGGCGTGTTCAGGGTGGTGTGGCCGTAGGCGGAGACAAGCTTCTCACTTACTCCTCTTCTACTTTGCAGCCTGGCTGCTGGCAGCTCTTTGCACTACTTCACGCTAGACCTTTTTCTTCACTTTTTGCCTTCTCTTAAGGGAACTTCATACTCCAACAGGAGCAGTGCAAGAGCTGGGGGCGGCCCTTATACCCACAGGTGTTGTTCAGCAACCAGTCACAGGCCGCAGCCGCCCTCTTTCAAAAGGGCTGGGCGCAAGGTCTGCGCAGGGCTAAGAAACCATCCCGGGGGTGAAAGAAAGAGCAAGCTGGACCAGAGCCCATTGTCCAGGAGTCGGCTAAGGAAAAAGTTGAGATGGTTGCCCGTGCCTGGAAGCGAAGCTGCTTTTCAGTCAGCTTCTCTTTTCTTAGGGCACGTTGTCTGCAAAGATGTTCAGCCTGTGTTGCCCTGTAAATTGGTCTGCAGGTTACTAGCTATGGCTTCCAGCCCGGCGGGAGGCCCAGATACTATGGAAATGAAGCCTGCTATTATTAAAAGTAAAAAGCCACAACGCTGGTGGCCACCACGCCCGCTGCGGCTGCTAAGAGTGATAGCGGTAAGACTGAGAATACTAGGATTTTGCAAGGCCTAAAGAGTGCAAGAGAGAAAGCGAATGTAAAAGAAGCAAGTGTGCAGTGTAAAAAGTGAATGTAAAAATGGCATAGAGGAGAGTGACCCCTGCTGGTGGAAGTGAGGAAAAGCAAAAGCCTACAGCACCTGGTATTCCCAGGCGGTCTCCCATCCAAGTACTAACCAGGCCCGACCCTGCTTAGCTTCCGAGATCAGACGAGATCGGGCGTGTTCAGGGTGGAGTGGCCGTAGGCAGAGACAGGCTTCTCACTTACTCCTCTTCTACTTTGCAGCCTGGCTGCTGGCAGCTCTTTGCACTACTTCACGCTAGACCTTCTTCTTCACTTTTTGCCTTCTCTTAAGGGAACTTCATACTCCAACAGGAGCAGTGCAAGAGCTGGGGGCGGCCCTTATACCCACAGGTGTTGTTCAGCAACCAGTCACAGGCCGCAGCCGCCCTCTTTCAAAAGGGCTGGGCGCAAGGTCTGCGCAGGGCTAAGAAACCATCCCGGGGGTGAAAGAAAGAGCAAGCTGGACCAGAGCCCATTGTCCAGGAGTCGGCTAAGGAAGAAGTTGAGATGGTTGCCCGTGCCTGGAAGCGAAGCTGCTTTTCAGTCAGCTTCTCTTTTCTTAGGGCACGTTGTCTGCAAAGATGTTCAGCCTGTGTTGCCCTGTAAATTGGTCTGCAGGTTACTAGCTATGGCTTCCAGCCCGGCGGGAGGCCCAGATACTATGGAAATGAAGCCTGCTATTATTAAAAGTAAAAAGCCACAACGCTGGTGGCCACCACGCCCGCTGCGGCTGCTAAGAGTGATAGCGGTAAGACTGAGAATACTAGGATTTTGCAAGGCCTAAAGAGTGCAAGAGAGAAAGCGAATGTAAAAGAAGCAAGTGTGCAGTGTAAAAAGTGAATGTAAAAATGGCATAGAGGAGAGTGACCCCTGCTGGTGGAAGTGAGGAAAAGCAAAAGCCTACAGCACCTGGTATTCCCAGGCGGTCTCCCATCCAAGTACTAACCAGGCCCGACCCTGCTTAGCTTCCGAGATCAGACGAGATCGGGCGTGTTCAGGGTGGTGTGGCCGTAGGCGGAGACAAGCTTCTCACTTACTCCTCTTCTACTTTGCAGCCTGGCTGCTGGCAGCTCTTTGCACTACTTCACGCTAGACCTTTTTCTTCACTTTTTGCCTTCTCTTAAGGGAACTTCATACTCCAACAGGAGCAGTGCAAGAGCTGGGGGCGGCCCTTATACCCACAGGTGTTGTTCAGCAACCAGTCACAGGCCGCAGCCGCCCTCTTTCAAAAGGGCTGGGCGCAAGGTCTGCGCAGGGCTAAGAAACCATCCCGGGGGTGAAAGAAAGAGCAAGCTGGACCAGAGCCCATTGTCCAGGAGTCGGCTAAGGAAAAAGTTGAGATGGTTGCCCGTGCCTGGAAGCGAAGCTGCTTTTCAGTCAGCTTCTCTTTTCTTAGGGCATGTTGTCTGCAAAGATGTTCAGCCTGTGTTGCCCTGTAAATTGGTCTGCAGGTTACTAGCTATGGCTTCCAGCCCGGCGGGAGGCCCAGATACTATGGAAATGAAGCCTGCTATTATTAAAAGTAAAAAGCCACAACGCTGGTGGCCACCACGCCCGCTGCGGCTGCTAAGAGTGATAGCGGTAAGACTGAGAATACTAGGATTTTGCAAGGCCTAAAGAGTGCAAGAGAGAAAGCGAATGTAAAAGAAGCAAGTGTGCAGTGTAAAAAGTGAATGTAAAAATGGCATAGAGGAGAGTGACCCCTGCTGGTGGAAGTGAGGAAAAGCAAAAGCCTACAGCACCTGGTATTCCCAGGCGGTCTCCCATCCAAGTACTAACCAGGACCGACCCTGCTTAGCTTCCGAGATCAGACGAGATCGGGCGTGTTCAGGGTGGTGTGGCCGTAGGCAGAGACAGGCTTCTCACTTACTCCTCTTCTACTTTGCAGCCTGGCTGCTGGCAGCTCTTTGCACTACTTCACGCTAGACCTTCTTCTTCACTTTTTGCCTTCTCTTAAGGGAACTTCATAATCCAACAGGAGCAGTGCAAGAGCTGGGGGGCGGCCCTTATACCCACAGGTGTTGTTCAGCAACTAGTCACAGGCCGCAGCCGCCCTCTTTCAAAAGGGCTGGGCGCAAGGTCTGCGCAGGGCTAAGAAACCATCCCGGGGGTGAAAGAAAGAGCAAGCTGGACCAGAGCCCATTGTCCAGGAGTCGGCTAAGGAAGAAGTTGAGATGGTTGCCCGTGCCTGGAAGCGAAGCTGCTTTTCAGTCAGCTTCTCTTTTCTTAGGGCACGTTGTCTGCAAAGATGTTCAGCCTGTGTTGCCCTGTAAATTGGTCTGCAGGTTACTAGCTATGGCTTCCAGCCCGGCGGGAGGCCCAGATACTATGGAAATGAAGCCTGCTATTATTAAAAGTAAAAAGCCACAACGCTGGTGGCCACCACGCCCGCTGCGGCTGCTAAGAGTGATAGCGGTAAGACTGAGAATACTAGGATTTTGCAAGGCCTAAAGAGTGCAAGAGAGAAAGCGAATGTAAAAGAAGCAAGTGTGCAGTGTAAAAAGTGAATGTAAAAATGGCATAGAGGAGAGTGACCCCTGCTGGTGGAAGTGAGGAAAAGCAAAAGCCTACAGCACCTGGTATTCCCAGGCGGTCTCCCATCCAAGTACTAACCAGGCCCGACCCTGCTTAGCTTCCGAGATCAGACGAGATCGGGCGTGTTCAGGGTGGTGTGGCCGTAGGCGGAGACAAGCTTCTCACTTACTCCTCTTCTACTTTGCAGCCTGGCTGCTGGCAGCTCTTTGCACTACTTCACGCTAGACCTTTTTCTTCACTTTTTGCCTTCTCTTAAGGGAACTTCATACTCCAACAGGAGCAGTGCAAGAGCTGGGGGCGGCCCTTATACCCACAGGTGTTGTTCAGCAACCAGTCACAGGCCGCAGCCGCCCTCTTTCAAAAGGGCTGGGCGCAAGGTCTGCGCAGGGCTAAGAAACCATCCCGGGGGTGAAAGAAAGAGCAAGCTGGACCAGAGCCCATTGTCCAGGAGTCGGCTAAGGAAAAAGTTGAGATGGTTGCCCGTGCCTGGAAGCGAAGCTGCTTTTCAGTCAGCTTCTCTTTTCTTAGGGCACGTTGTCTGCAAAGATGTTCAGCCTGTGTTGCCCTGTAAATTGGTCTGCAGGTTACTAGCTATGGCTTCCAGCCCGGCGGGAGGCCCAGATACTATGGAAATGAAGCCTGCTATTATTAAAAGTAAAAAGCCACAACGCTGGTGGCCACCACGCCCGCTGCGGCTGCTAAGAGTGATAGCGGTAAGACTGAGAATACTAGGATTTTGCAAGGCCTAAAGAGTGCAAGAGAGAAAGCGAATGTAAAAGAAGCAAGTGTGCAGTGTAAAAAGTGAATGTAAAAATGGCATAGAGGAGAGTGACCCCTGCTGGTGGAAGTGAGGAAAAGCAAAAGCCTACAGCACCTGGTATTCCCAGGCGGTCTCCCATCCAAGTACTAACCAGGCCCGACCCTGCTTAGCTTCCGAGATCAGACGAGATCGGGCGTGTTCAGGGTGGTGTGGCCGTAGGCAGAGACAGGCTTCTCACTTACTCCTCTTCTACTTTGCAGCCTGGCTGCTGGCAGCTCTTTGCACTACTTCACGCTAGACCTTCTTCTTCACTTTTTGCCTTCTCTTAAGGGAACTTCATAATCCAACAGGAGCAGTGCAAGAGCTGGGGGGCGGCCCTTATACCCACAGGTGTTGTTCAGCAACTAGTCACAGGCCGCAGCCGCCCTCTTTCAAAAGGGCTGGGCGCAAGGTCTGCGCAGGGCTAAGAAACCATCCCGGGGGTGAAAGAAAGAGCAAGCTGGACCAGAGCCCATTGTCCAGGAGTCGGCTAAGGAAGAAGTTGAGATGGTTGCCCGTGCCTGGAAGCGAAGCTGCTTTTCAGTCAGCTTCTCTTTTCTTAGGGCACGTTGTCTGCAAAGATGTTCAGCCTGTGTTGCCCTGTAAATTGGTCTGCAGGTTACTAGCTATGGCTTCCAGCCCGGCGGGAGGCCCAGATACTATGGAAATGAAGCCTGCTATTATTAAAAGAAAAAAGCCACAACGCCGGTGGCCACCACGCCCGCTGCGGCTGCTAAGAGTGATAGCGGTAAGACTGAGAATACTAGGATTTTGCAAGGCCTAAAGAGTGCAAGAGAGAAAGCGAATGTAAAAGAAGCAAGTGTGCAGTGTAAAAAGTGAATGTAAAAATGGCATAGAGGAGAGTGACCCCTGCTGGTGGAAGTGAGGAAAAGCAAAAGCCTACAGCACCTGGTATTCCCAGGCGGTCTCCCATCCAAGTACTAACCAGGCCCGACCCTGCTTAGCTTCCGAGATCAGACGAGATCGGGCGTGTTCAGGGTGGTGTGGCCGTAGGCGGAGACAAATTTCTCACTTACTCCTCTTCTACTTTGCAGCCTGGCTGCTGGCAGCTCTTTGCACTACTTCACGCTAGACCTTCTTCTTCACTTTTTGCCTTCTCTTAAGGGAACTTCATACTCCAACAGGAGCAGTGCAAGAGCTGGGGGGCGGCCCTTATACCCACAGGTGTTGTTCAGCAACCAGTCACAGGCCGCAGCCGCCCTCTTTCAAAAGGGCTGGGCGCAAGGTCTGCGCAGGGCTAAGAAACCATCCCGGGGGTGAAAGAAAGAGCAAGCTGGACCAGAGCCCATTGTCCAGTAGTCGGCTAAGGAAGAAGTTGAGATGGTTGCCCGTGCCTGGAAGCGAAGCTGCTTTTCAGTCAGCTTCTCTTTTCTTAGGGCGCGTTGTCTGCAAAGATGTTCAGCCTGTGTTGCCCTGTAAATTGGTCTGCAGGTTACTAGCTATGGCTTCCAGCCCGGCGGGAGGCCCAGATACTATGGAAATGAAGCCTGCTATTATTAAAAGAAAAAAGCCACAACGCTGGTGGCCACCACGCCCGCTGCGGCTGCTAAGAGTGATAGCGGTAAGACTGAGAATACTAGGATTTTGCAAGGCCTAAAGAGTGCAAGAGAGAAAGCGAATGTAAAAGAAGCAAGTGTGCAGTGTAAAAAGTGAATGTAAAAATGGCATAGAGGAGAGTGACCCCTGCTGGTGGAAGTGAGGAAAAGCAAAAGCCTACAGCACCTGGTATTCCCAGGCGGTCTCCCATCCAAGCACTAACCAGGCCCGACCCTGCTTAGCTTCCGAGATCAGACGAGATCGGGCGTGTTCAGGGTGGTGTGGCCGTAGGCAGAGACAGGCTTCTCACTTACTCCTCTTCTACTTTGCAGCCTGGCTGCTGGCAGCTCTTTGCACTACTTCACGCTAGACCTTCTTCTTCACTTTTTGCCTTCTCTTAAGGGAACTTCATACTCCAACAGGAGCAGTGCAAGAGCTGGGGGGCGGCCCTTATACCCACAGGTGTTGTTCAGCAACCAGTCACAGGCCGCAGCCGCCCTCTTTCAAAAGGGCTGGGCGCAAGGTCTGCGCAGGGCTAAGAAACCATCCCGGGGGTGAAAGAAAGAGCAAGCTGGACCAGAGCCCATTGTCCAGTAGTCGGCTAAGGAAGAAGTTGAGATGGTTGCCCGTGCCTGGAAGCAAAGCTGCTTTTCAGTCAGCTTCTCTTTTCTTAGGGCGCGTTGTCTGCAAAGATGTTCAGCCTGTGTTGCCCTGTAAATTGGTCTGCAGGTTACTAGCTATGGCTTCCAGCCCGGCGGGAGGCCCAGATACTATGGAAATGAAGCCTGCTATTATTAAAAGAAAAAAGCCACAACGCTGGTGGCCACCACGCCCGCTGCGGCTGCTAAGAGTGATAGCGGTAAGACTGAGAATACTAGGATTTTGCAAGGCCTAAAGAGTGCAAGAGAGAAAGCGAATGTAAAAGAAGCAAGTGTGCAGTGTAAAAAGTGAATGTAAAAATGGCATAGAGGAGAGTGACCCCTGCTGGTGGAAGTGAGGAAAAGCAAAAGCCTACAGCACCTGGTATTCCCAGGCGGTCTCCCATCCAAGTACTAACCAGGCCCGACCCTGCTTAGCTTCCAAGATCAGACGAGATCGGGCGTGTTCAGGGTGGTGTGGCCGTAGGCAGAGACAGGCTTCTCACTTACTCCTCTTCTACTTTGCAGCCTGGCTGCTGGCAGCCCTTTGCACTACTTCACGCTAGACCTTTTTCTTCACTTTTTGCCTTCTCTTAAGGGAACTTCATACTCCAACAGGAGCAGTGCAAGAGCTGGGGGCGGCCCTTATACCCACAGGTGTTGTTCAGCAACCAGTCACAGGCCGCAGCCGCCCTCTTTCAAAAGGGCTGGGCGCAAGGTCTGCGCAGGGCTAAGAAACCATCCCGGGGGTGAAAGAAAGAGCAAGCTGGACCAGAGCCCATTGTCCAGGAGTCGGCTAAGGAAAAAGTTGAGATGGTTGCCCGTGCCTGGAAGCGAAGCTGCTTTTCAGTCAGCTTCTCTTTTCTTAGGGCACGTTGTCTGCAAAGATGTTCAGCCTGTGTTGCCCTGTAAATTGGTCTGCAGGTTACTAGCTATGGCTTCCAGCCCGGCGGGAGGCCCAGATACTATGGAAATGAAGCCTGCTATTATTAAAAGTAAAAAGCCACAACGCTGGTGGCCACCACGCCCGCTGCGGCTGCTAAGAGTGATAGCGGTAAGACTGAGAATACTAGGATTTTGCAAGGCCTAAAGAGTGCAAGAGAGAAAGCGAATGTAAAAGAAGCAAGTGTGCAGTGTAAAAAGTGAATGTAAAAATGGCATAGAGGAGAGTGACCCCTGCTGGTGGAAGTGAGGAAAAGCAAAAGCCTACAGCACCTGGTATTCCCAGGCGGTCTCCCATCCAAGTACTAACCAGGCCCGACCCTGCTTAGCTTCCGAGATCAGACGAGATCGGGCGTGTTCAGGGTGGTGTGGCCGTAGGCAGAGACAGGCTTCTCACTTACTCCTCTTCTACTTTGCAGCCTGGCTGCTGGCAGCCCTTTGCACTACTTCACGCTAGACCTTTTTCTTCACTTTTTGCCTTCTCTTAAGGGAACTTCATACTCCAACAGGAGCAGTGCAAGAGCTGGGGGCGGCCCTTATACCCACAGGTGTTGTTCAGCAACCAGTCACAGGCCGCAGCCGCCCTCTTTCAAAAGGGCTGGGCGCAAGGTCTGCGCAGGGCTAAGAAACCATCCCGGGGGTGAAAGAAAGAGCAAGCTGGACCAGAGCCCATTGTCCAGTAGTCGGCTAAGGAAGAAGTTGAGATGGTTGCCCGTGCCTGGAAGCGAAGCTGCTTTTCAGTCAGCTTCTCTTTTCTTAGGGCGCGTTGTCTGCAAAGATGTTCAGCCTGTGTTGCCCTGTAAATTGGTCTGCAGGTTACTAGCTATGGCTTCCAGCCCGGCGGGAGGCCCAGATACTATGGAAATGAAGCCTGCTATTATTAAAAGAAAAAAGCCACAACGCTGGTGGCCACCACGCCCGCTGCGGCTGCTAAGAGTGATAGCGGTAAGACTGAGAATACTAGGATTTTGCAAGGCCTAAAGAGTGCAAGAGAGAAAGCGAATGTAAAAGAAGCAAGTGTGCAGTGTAAAAAGTGAATGTAAAAATGGCATAGAGGAGAGTGACCCCTGCTGGTGGAAGTGAGGAAAAGCAAAAGCCTACAGCACCTGGTATTCCCAGGCGGTCTCCCATCCAAGTACTAACCAGGCCCGACCCTGCTTAGCTTCCGAGATCAGGCATGTTCAGGGTGGTGTGGCCATAGGCTGAGACAGTCTTCTCACTTACTCCTCTTCTACTTTGCAGCCTGGCTGCTGGCAGCTCTTTGCACTACTTCACGCTAGACCTTCTTCTTCACTTTTTGCCTTCTCTTAAGGGAACTTCATACTCCAACAGGAGCAGTGCAAGAGCTGGGGGGCGGCCCTTATACCCACAGGTGTTGTTCAGCAACCAGTCACAGGCCGCAGCCGCCCTCTTTCAAAAGGGCTGGGCGCAAGGTCTGCGCAGGGCTAAGAAACCATCCCGGGGGTGAAAGAAAGAGCAAGCTGGACCAGAGCCCATTGTCCAGTAGTCGGCTAAGGAAGAAGTTGAGATGGTTGCCCGTGCCTGGAAGCGAAGCTGCTTTTCAGTCAGCTTCTCTTTTCTTAGGGCGCGTTGTCTGCAAAGATGTTCAGCCTGTGTTGCCCTGTAAATTGGTCTGCAGGTTACTAGCTATGGCTTCCAGCCCGGCGGGAGGCCCAGATACTATGGAAATGAAGCCTGCTATTATTAAAAGTAAAAAGCCACAACGCTGGTGGCCACCACGCCCGCTGCGGCTGCTAAGAGTGATAGCGGTAAGACTGAGAATACTAGGATTTTGCAAGGCCTAAAGAGTGCAAGAGAGAAAGCGAATGTAAAAGAAGCAAGTGTGCAGTGTAAAAAGTGAATGTAAAAATGGCATAGAGGAGAGTGACCCCTGCTGGTGGAAGTGAGGAAAAGCAAAAGCCTACAGCACCTGGTATTCCCAGGCGGTCTCCCATCCAAGTACTAACCAGGCCCAACCCTGCTTAGCTTCCGAGATCAGGCGTGTTCAGGGTGGTGTGGCCGTAGGCAGAGACAGGCTTCTCACTTACTCCTCTTCTACTTTGCAGCCTGGCTGCTGGCAGCCCTTTGCACTACTTCACGCTAGACCTTTTTCTTCACTTTTTGCCTTCTCTTAAGGGAACTTCATACTCCAACAGGAGCAGTGCAAGAGCTGGGGGCGGCCCTTATACCCACAGGTGTTGTTCAGCAACCAGTCACAGGCCGCAGCCGCCCTCTTTCAAAAGGGCTGGGCGCAAGGTCTGCGCAGGGCTAAGAAACCATCCCGGGGGTGAAAGAAAGAGCAAGCTGGACCAGAGCCCATTGTCCAGTAGTCGGCTAAGGAAGAAGTTGAGATGGTTGCCCGTGCCTGGAAGCGAAGCTGCTTTTCAGTCAGCTTCTCTTTTCTTAGGGCGCGTTGTCTGCAAAGATGTTCAGCCTGTGTTGCCCTGTAAATTGGTCTGCAGGTTACTAGCTATGGCTTCCAGCCCGGCGGGAGGCCCAGATACTATGGAAATGAAGCCTGCTATTATTAAAAGTAAAAAGCCACAACGCTGGTGGCCACCACGCCCGCTGCGGCTGCTAAGAGTGATAGCGGTAAGACTGAGAATACTAGGATTTTGCAAGGCCTAAAGAGTGCAAGAGAGAAAGCGAATGTAAAAGAAGCAAGTGTGCAGTGTAAAAAGTGAATGTAAAAATGGCATAGAGGAGAGTGACCCCTGCTGGTGGAAGTGAGGAAAAGCAAAAGCCTACAGCACCTGGTATTCCCAGGCGGTCTCCCATCCAAGTACTAACCAGGCCCGACCCTGCTGAGCTTCCGAGATCAGACGAGATCGGGCGTGTTCAGGGTGGTGTGGCCGTAGGCGGAGACAAATTTCTCACTTACTCCTCTTCTACTTTGCAGCCTGGCTGCTGGCAGCTCTTTGCACTACTTCACGCTAGACCTTTTTCTTCACTTTTTGCCTTCTCTTAAGGGAACTTCATACTCCAACAGGAGCAGTGCAAGAGCTGGGGGCGGCCCTTATACCCACAGGTGTTGTTCAGCAACCAGTCACAGGCCGCAGCCGCCCTCTTTCAAAAGGGCTGGGCGCAAGGTCTGCGCAGGGCTAAGAAACCATCCCGGGGGTGAAAGAAAGAGCAAGCTGGACCAGAGCCCATTGTCCAGGAGTCGGCTAAGGAAGAAGTTGAGATGGTTGCCCGTGCCTGGAAGCGAAGCTGCTTTTCAGTCAGCTTCTCTTTTCTTAGGGCACGTTGTCTGCAAAGATGTTCAGCCTGTGTTGCCCTGTAAATTGGTCTGCAGGTTACTAGCTATGGCTTCCAGCCCGGCGGGAGGCCCAGATACTATGGAAATGAAGCCTGCTATTATTAAAAGTAAAAAGCCACAACGCTGGTGGCCACCACGCCCGCTGCGGCTGCTAAGAGTGATAGCGGTAAGACTGAGAATACTAGGATTTTGCAAGGCCTAAAGAGTGCAAGAGAGAAAGCGAATGTAAAAGAAGCAAGTGTGCAGTGTAAAAAGTGAATGTAAAAATGGCATAGAGGAGAGTGACCCCTGCTGGTGGAAGTGAGGAAAAGCAAAAGCCTACAGCACCTGGTATTCCCAGGCGGTCTCCCATCCAAGTACTAACCAGGCCCGACCCTGCTTAGCTTCCGAGATCAGACGAGATCGGGCGTGTTCAGGGTGGTGTGGCCGTAGGCAGAGACAGGCTTCTCACTTACTCCTCTTCTACTTTGCAGCCTGGCTGCTGGCAGCTCTTTGCACTACTTCACGCTAGACCTTCTTCTTCACTTTTTGCCTTCTCTTAAGGGAACTTCATACTCCAACAGGAGCAGTGCAAGAGCTGGGGGGCGGCCCTTATACCCACAGGTGTTGTTCAGCAACCAGTCACAGGCCGCAGCCGCCCTCTTTCAAAAGGGCTGGGCGCAAGGTCTGCGCAGGGCTAAGAAACCATCCCGGGGGTGAAAGAAAGAGCAAGCTGGACCAGAGCCCATTGTCCAGTAGTCGGCTAAGGAAGAAGTTGAGATGGTTGCCCGTGCCTGGAAGCGAAGCTGCTTTTCAGTCAGCTTCTCTTTTCTTAGGGCGCGTTGTCTGCAAAGATGTTCAGCCTGTGTTGCCCTGTAAATTGGTCTGCAGGTTACTAGCTATGGCTTCCAGCCCGGCGGGAGGCCCAGATACTATGGAAATGAAGCCTGCTATTATTAAAAGTAAAAAGCCACAACGCTGGTGGCCACCACGCCCGCTGCGGCTGCTAAGAGTGATAGCGGTAAGACTGAGAATACTAGGATTTTGCAAGGCCTAAAGAGTGCAAGAGAGAAAGCGAATGTAAAAGAAGCAAGTGTGCAGTGTAAAAAGTGAATGTAAAAATGGCATAGAGGAGAGTGACCCCTGCTGGTGGAAGTGAGGAAAAGCAAAAGCCTACAGCACCTGGTATTCCCAGGCGGTCTCCCATCCAAGTACTAACCAGGCCCGACCCTGCTTAGCTTCCGAGATCAGATGAGATCGGGCGTGTTCAGGGTGGTGTGGCCGTAGGCAGAGACAGGCTTCTCACTTACTCCTCTTCTACTTTGCAGCCTGGCTGCTGGCAGCCCTTTGCACTACTTCACGCTAGACCTTTTTCTTCACTTTTTGCCTTCTCTTAAGGGAACTTCATACTCCAACAGGAGCAGTGCAAGAGCTGGGGGCGGCCCTTATACCCACAGGTGTTGTTCAGCAACCAGTCACAGGCCGCAGCCGCCCTCTTTCAAAAGGGCTGGGCGCAAGGTCTGCGCAGGGCTAAGAAACCATCCCGGGGGTGAAAGAAAGAGCAAGCTGGACCAGAGCCCATTGTCCAGGAGTCGGCTAAGGAAAAAGTTGAGATGGTTGCCCGTGCCTGGAAGCGAAGCTGCTTTTCAGTCAGCTTCTCTTTTCTTAGGGCACGTTGTCTGCAAAGATGTTCAGCCTGTGTTGCCCTGTAAATTGGTCTGCAGGTTACTAGCTATGGCTTCCAGCCCGGCGGGAGGCCCAGATACTATGGAAATGAAGCCTGCTATTATTAAAAGTAAAAAGCCACAACGCTGGTGACCACCACGCCCGCTGCGGCTGCTAAGAGTGATAGCGGTAAGACTGAGAATACTAGGATTTTGCAAGGCCTAAAGAGTGCAAGAGAGAAAGCGAATGTAAAAGAAGCAAGTGTGCAGTGTAAAAAGTGAATGTAAAAATGGCATAGAGGAGAGTGACCCCTGCTGGTGGAAGTGAGGAAAAGCAAAAGCCTACAGCACCTGGTATTCCCAGGCGGTCTCCCATCCAAGTACTAACCAGGCCCGACCCTGCTTAGCTTCCGAGATCAGACAAGATCGGGCGTGTTCAGGGTGGTGTGGCTGTAGGCAGAGACAGGCTTCTCACTTACTCCTCTTCTACTTTGCAGCCTGGCTGCTGGCAGCTCATTGCACTACTTCACGCTAGACCTTCTTCTTCACTTTTTGCCTTCTCTTAAGGGAACTTCATACTCCAACAGGAGCAGTGCAAGAGCTGGGGGGCGGCCCTTATACCCACAGGTGTTGTTCAGCAACTAGTCACAGGCCGCAGCCGCCCTCTTTCAAAAGGGCTGGGCGCAAGGTCTGCGCAGGGCTAAGAAACCATCCCGGGGGTGAAAGAAAGAGCAAGCTGGACCAGAGCCCATTGTCCAGGAGTCGGCTAAGGAAGAAGTTGAGATGGTTGCCCGTGCCTGGAAGCGAAGCTGCTTTTCAGTCAGCTTCTCTTTTCTTAGGGCACGTTGTCTGCAAAGATGTTCAGCCTGTGTTGCCCTGTAAATTGGTCTGCAGGTTACTAGCTATGGCTTCCAGCCCGGCGGGAGGCCCAGATACTATGGAAATGAAGCCTGCTATTATTAAAAGTAAAAAGCCACAACGCTGGTGGCCACCACGCCCGCTGCGGCTGCTAAGAGTGATAGCGGTAAGACTGAGAATACTAGGATTTTGCAAGGCCTAAAGAGTGCAAGAGAGAAAGCGAATGTAAAAGAAGCAAGTGTGCAGTGTAAAAAGTGAATGTAAAAATGGCATAGAGGAGAGTGACCCCTGCTGGTGGAAGTGAGGAAAAGCAAAAGCCTACAGCACCTGGTATTCCCAGGCGGTCTCCCATCCAAGTACTAACCAGGCCCGACCCTGCTTAGCTTCCGAGATCAGACGAGATCAGGCGTGTTCAGGGTGGTGTGGCCGTAGGCAGAGACAGGCTTCTCACTTACTCCTCTTCTACTTTGCAGCCTGGCTGCTGGCAGCCCTTTGCACTACTTCACGCTAGACCTTTTTCTTCACTTTTTGCCTTCTCTTAAGGGAACTTCATACTCCAACAGGAGCAGTGCAAGAGCTGGGGGCGGCCCTTATACCCACAGGTGTTGTTCAGCAACCAGTCACAGGCCGCAGCCGCCCTCTTTCAAAAGGGCTGGGCGCAAGGTCTGCGCAGGGCTAAGAAACCATCCCGGGGGTGAAAGAAAGAGCAAGCTGGACCAGAGCCCATTGTCCAGGAGTCGGCTAAGGAAGAAGTTGAGATGGTTGCCCGTGCCTGGAAGCGAAGCTGCTTTTCAGTCAGCTTCTCTTTTCTTAGGGCACGTTGTCTGCAAAGATGTTCAGCCTGTGTTGCCCTGTAAATTGGTCTGCAGGTTACTAGCTATGGCTTCCAGCCCGGCGGGAGGCCCAGATACTATGGAAATGAAGCCTGCTATTATTAAAAGTAAAAAGCCACAACGCTGGTGGCCACCACGCCCGCTGCGGCTGCTAAGAGTGATAGCGGTAAGACTGAGAATACTAGGATTTTGCAAGGCCTAAAGAGTGCAAGAGAGAAAGCGAATGTAAAAGAAGCAAGTGTGCAGTGTAAAAAGTGAATGTAAAAATGGCATAGAGGAGAGTGACCCCTGCTGGTGGAAGTGAGGAAAAGCAAAAGCCTACAGCACCTGGTATTCCCAGGCGGTCTCCCATCCAAGTACTAACCAGGCCCGACCCTGCTTAGCTTCCGAGATCAGACGAGATCGGGCGTGTTCAGGGTGGTGTGGCCGTAGGCAGAGACAGGCTTCTCACTTACTCCTCTTCTACTTTGCAGCCTGGCTGCTGGCAGCTCTTTGCACTACTTCACGCTAGACCTTCTTCTTCACTTTTTGCCTTCTCTTAAGGGAACTTCATACTCCAACAGGAGCAGTGCAAGAGCTGGGGGGCGGCCCTTATACCCACAGGTGTTGTTCAGCAACCAGTCACAGGCCGCAGCCGCCCTCTTTCAAAAGGGCTGGGCGCAAGGTCTGCGCAGGGCTAAGAAACCATCCCGGGGGTGAAAGAAAGAGCAAGCTGGACCAGAGCCCATTGTCCAGTAGTCGGCTAAGGAAGAAGTTGAGATGGTTGCCCGTGCCTGGAAGCGAAGCTGCTTTTCAGTCAGCTTCTCTTTTCTTAGGGCGCGTTGTCTGCAAAGATGTTCAGCCTGTGTTGCCCTGTAAATTGGTCTGCAGGTTACTAGCTATGGCTTCCAGCCCGGCGGGAGGCCCAGATACTATGGAAATGAAGCCTGCTATTATTAAAAGAAAAAAGCCACAACGCTGGTGGCCACCACGCCCGCTGCGGCTGCTAAGAGTGATAGCGGTAAGACTGAGAATACTAGGATTTTGCAAGGCCTAAAGAGTGCAAGAGAGAAAGCGAATGTAAAAGAAGCAAGTGTGCAGTGTAAAAAGTGAATGTAAAAATGGCATAGAGGAGAGTGACCCCTGCTGGTGGAAGTGAGGAAAAGCAAAAGCCTACAGCACCTGGTATTCCCAGGCGGTCTCCCATCCAAGTACTAACCAGGCCCGACCCTGCTTAGCTTCCAAGATCAGACGAGATCGGGCGTGTTCAGGGTGGTGTGGCCGTAGGCAGAGACAGGCTTCTCACTTACTCCTCTTCTACTTTGCAGCCTGGCTGCTGGCAGCCCTTTGCACTACTTCACGCTAGACCTTTTTCTTCACTTTTTGCCTTCTCTTAAGGGAACTTCATACTCCAACAGGAGCAGTGCAAGAGCTGGGGGCGGCCCTTATACCCACAGGTGTTGTTCAGCAACCAGTCACAGGCCGCAGCCGCCCTCTTTCAAAAGGGCTGGGCGCAAGGTCTGCGCAGGGCTAAGAAACCATCCCGGGGGTGAAAGAAAGAGCAAGCTGGACCAGAGCCCATTGTCCAGGAGTCGGCTAAGGAAAAAGTTGAGATGGTTGCCCGTGCCTGGAAGCGAAGCTGCTTTTCAGTCAGCTTCTCTTTTCTTAGGGCACGTTGTCTGCAAAGATGTTCAGCCTGTGTTGCCCTGTAAATTGGTCTGCAGGTTACTAGCTATGGCTTCCAGCCCGGCGGGAGGCCCAGATACTATGGAAATGAAGCCTGCTATTATTAAAAGTAAAAAGCCACAACGCTGGTGGCCACCACGCCCGCTGCGGCTGCTAAGAGTGATAGCGGTAAGACTGAGAATACTAGGATTTTGCAAGGCCTAAAGAGTGCAAGAGAGAAAGCGAATGTAAAAGAAGCAAGTGTGCAGTGTAAAAAGTGAATGTAAAAATGGCATAGAGGAGAGTGACCCCTGCTGGTGGAAGTGAGGAAAAGCAAAAGCCTACAGCACCTGGTATTCCCAGGCGGTCTCCCATGCACGTACTAACCAGGCCCGACCCTGCTTAGCTTCCGAGATCAGACGAGATCGGGCGTGTTCAGGGTGGTGTGGCCGTAGGCAGAGACAGGCTTCTCACTTACTCCTCTTCTACTTTGCAGCCTGGCTGCTAGCAGCCCTTTGCACTACTTCATGCTAGACCTTTTTCTTCACTTTTTGCCTTCTCTTAAGGGAACTTCATACTCCAACAGGAGCAGTGCAAGAGCTGGGGGCGGCCCTTATACCCACAGGTGTTGTTCAGCAACCAGTCACAGGCCGCAGCCGCCCTCTTTCAAAAGGGCTGGGCGCAAGGTCTGCGCAGGGCTAAGAAACCATCCCGGGGGTGAAAGAAAGAGCAAGCTGGACCAGAGCCCATTGTCCAGTAGTCGGCTAAGGAAGAAGTTGAGATGGTTGCCCGTGCCTGGAAGCGAAGCTGCTTTTCAGTCAGCTTCTCTTTTCTTAGGGCGCGTTGTCTGCAAAGATGTTCAGCCTGTGTTGCCCTGTAAATTGGTCTGCAGGTTACTAGCTATGGCTTCCAGCCCGGCGGGAGGCCCAGATACTATGGAAATGAAGCCTGCTATTATTAAAAGAAAAAAGCCACAACGCCGGTGGCCACCACGCCCGCTGCGGCTGCTAAGAGTGATAGCGGTAAGACTGAGAATACTAGGATTTTGCAAGGCCTAAAGAGTGCAAGAGAGAAAGCGAATGTAAAAGAAGCAAGTGTGCAGTGTAAAAAGTGAATGTAAAAATGGCATAGAGGAGAGTGACCCCTGCTGGTGGAAGTGAGGAAAAGCAAAAGCCTACAGCACCTGGTATTCCCAGGCGGTCTCCCATCCAAGTACTAACCAGGCCCGACCCTGCTTAGCTTCCGAGATCAGACGAGATCGGGCGTGTTCAGGGTGGTGTGGCCGTAGGCGGAGACAAACTTCTCACTTACTCCTCTTCTACTTTGCAGCCTGGCTGCTGGCAGCTCTTTGCACTACTTCACGCTAGACCTTTTTCTTCACTTTTTGCCTTCTCTTAAGGGAACTTCATACTCCAACAGGAGCAGTGCAAGAGCTGGGGGCGGCCCTTATACCCACAGGTGTTGTTCAGCAACCAGTCACAGGCCGCAGCCGCCCTCTTTCAAAAGGGCTGGGCGCAAGGTCTGCGCAGGGCTAAGAAACCATCCCGGGGGTGAAAGAAAGAGCAAGCTGGACCAGAGCCCATTGTCCAGGAGTCGGCTAAGGAAGAAGTTGAGATGGTTGCCCGTGCCTGGAAGCGAAGCTGCTTTTCAGTCAGCTTCTCTTTTCTTAGGGCGCGTTGTCTGCAAAGATGTTCAGCCTGTGTTGCCCTGTAAATTGGTCTGCAGGTTACTAGCTATGGCTTCCAGCCCGGCGGGAGGCCCAGATACTATGGAAATGAAGCCTGCTATTATTAAAAGTAAAAAGCCACAACGCTGGTGGCCACCACGCCCGCTGCGGCTGCTAAGAGTGATAGCGGTAAGACTGAGAATACTAGGATTTTGCAAGGCCTAAAGAGTGCAAGAGAGAAAGCGAATGTAAAAGAAGCAAGTGTGCAGTGTAAAAAGTGAATGTAAAAATGGCATAGAGGAGAGTGACCCCTGCTGGTGGAAGTGAGGAAAAGCAAAAGCCTACAGCACCTGGTATTCCCAGGCGGTCTCCCATCCAAGTACTAACCAGGCCCGACCCTGCTTAGCTTCCGAGATCAGACGAGATCGGGCGTGTTCAGGGTGGTGTGGCCGTAGGCAGAGACAGGCTTCTCACTTACTCCTCTTCTACTTTGCAGCCTGGCTGCTGGCAGCCCTTTGCACTACTTCACGATAGACCTTTTTCTTCACTTTTTACCTTCTCTTAAGGGAACTTCATACTCCAACAGGAGCAGTGCAAGAGCTGGGGGCGGCCCTTATACCCACAGGTGTTGTTCAGCAACCAGTCACAGGCCGCAGCCGCCCTCTTTCAAAAGGGCTGGGCGCAAGGTCTGCGCAGGGCTAAGAAACCATCCCGGGGGTGAAAGAAAGAGCAAGCTGGACCAGAGCCCATTGTCCAGGAGTCGGCTGAGGAAGAAGTTGAGATGGTTGCCCGTGCCTGGAAGCGAAGCTGCTTTTCAGTCAGCTTCTCTTTTCTTAGGGCACGTTGTCTGCAAAGATGTTCAGCCTGTGTTGCCCTGTAAATTGGTCTGCAGGTTACTAGCTATGGCTTCCAGCCCGGCGGGAGGCCCAGATACTATGGAAATGAAGCCTGCTATTATTAAAAGTAAAAAGCCACAACGCTGGTGGCCACCACGCCCGCTGCGGCTGCTAAGAGTGATAGCGGTAAGACTGAGAATACTAGGATTTTGCAAGGCCTAAAGAGTGCAAGAGAGAAAGCGAATGTAAAAGAAGCAAGTGTGCAGTGTAAAAAGTGAATGTAAAAATGGCATAGAGGAGAGTGACCCCTGCTGGTGGAAGTGAGGAAAAGCAAAAGCCTACAGCACCTGGTATTCCCAGGCGGTCTCCCATCCAAGTACTAACCAGGCCCGACCCTGCTTAGCTTCCGAGATCAGACGAGATCGGGCGTGTTCAGGGTGGTGTGGCCGTAGGCAGAGACAGGCTTCTCACTTACTCCTCTTCTACTTTGCAGCCTGGCTGCTGGCAGCTCTTTGCACTACTTCACGCTAGACCTTCTTCTTCACTTTTTGCCTTCTCTTAAGGGAACTTCATACTCCAACAGGAGCAGTGCAAGAGCTGGGGGCGGCCCTTATACCCACAGGTGTTGTTCAGCAACCAGTCACAGGCCGCAGCCGCCCTCTTTCAAAAGGGCTGGGCGCAAGGTCTGCGCAGGGCTAAGAAACCATCCCGGGGGTGAAAGAAAGAGCAAGCTGGACCAGAGCCCATTGTCCAGGAGTCGGCTAAGGAAGAAGTTGAGATGGTTGCCCGTGCCTGGAAGCGAAGCTGCTTTTCAGTCAGCTTCTCTTTTCTTAGGGCGCGTTGTCTGCAAAGATGTTCAGCCTGTGTTGCCCTGTAAATTGGTCTGCAGGTTACTAGCTATGGCTTCCAGCCCGGCGGGAGGCCCAGATACTATGGAAATGAAGCCTGCTATTATTAAAAGTAAAAAGCCACAACGCTGGTGGCCACCACGCCCGCTGCGGCTGCTAAGAGTGATAGCGGTAAGACTGAGAATACTAGGATTTTGCAAGGCCTAAAGAGTGCAAGAGAGAAAGCGAATGTAAAAGAAGCAAGTGTGCAGTGTAAAAAGTGAATGTAAAAATGGCATAGAGGAGAGTGACCCCTGCTGGTGGAAGTGAGGAAAAGCAAAAGCCTACAGCACCTGGTATTCCCAGGCGGTCTCCCATCCAAGTACTAACCAGGCCCGACCCTGCTTAGCTTCCGAGATCAGATGAGATCGGGCGTGTTCAGGGTGGTGTGGCCGTAGGCAGAGACAGGCTTCTCACTTACTCCTCTTCTACTTTGCAGCCTGGCTGCTGGCAGCCCTTTGCACTACTTCACGCTAGACCTTTTTCTTCACTTTTTGCCTTCTCTTAAGGGAACTTCATACTCCAACAGGAGCAGTGCAAGAGCTGGGGGCGGCCCTTATACCCACAGGTGTTGTTCAGCAACTAGTCACAGGCCGCAGCCGCCCTCTTTCAAAAGGGCTGGGCGCAAGGTCTGCGCAGGGCTAAGAAACCATCCCGGGGGTGAAAGAAAGAGCAAGCTGGACCAGAGCCCATTGTCCAGGAGTCGGCTAAGGAAGAAGTTGAGATGGTTGCCCGTGCCTGGAAGCGAAGCTGCTTTTCAGTCAGCTTCTCTTTTCTTAGGGCACGTTGTCTGCAAAGATGTTCAGCCTGTGTTGCCCTGTAAATTGGTCTGCAGGTTACTAGCTATGGCTTCCAGCCCGGCGGGAGGCCCAGATACTATGGAAATGAAGCCTGCTATTATTAAAAGTAAAAAGCCACAACGCTGGTGGCCACCACGCCCGCTGCGGCTGCTAAGAGTGATAGCGGTAAGACTGAGAATACTAGGATTTTGCAAGGCCTAAAGAGTGCAAGAGAGAAAGCGAATGTAAAAGAAGCAAGTGTGCAGTGTAAAAAGTGAATGTAAAAATGGCATAGAGGAGAGTGACCCCTGCTGGTGGAAGTGAGGAAAAGCAAAAGCCTACAGCACCTGGTATTCCCAGGCGGTCTCCCATCCAAGTACTAACCAGGCCCGACCCTGCTTAGCTTCCGAGATCAGACGAGATCGGGCGTGTTCAGGGTGGTGTGGCCGTAGGCAGAGACAGGCTTCTCACTTACTCCTCTTCTACTTTGCAGCCTGGCTGCTGGCAGCCCTTTGCACTACTTCACGCTAGACCTTTTTCTTCACTTTTTGCCTTCTCTTAAGGGAACTTCATACTCCAACAGGAGCAGTGCAAGAGCTGGGGGCGGCCCTTATACCCACAGGTGTTGTTCAGCAACCAGTCACAGGCCGCAGCCGCCCTCTTTCAAAAGGGCTGGGCGCAAGGTCTGCGCAGGGCTAAGAAACCATCCCGGGGGTGAAAGAAAGAGCAAGCTGGACCAGAGCCCATTGTCCAGGAGTCGGCTAAGGAAGAAGTTGAGATGGTTGCCCGTGCCTGGAAGCGAAGCTGCTTTTCAGTCAGCTTCTCTTTTCTTAGGGCACGTTGTCTGCAAAGATGTTCAGCCTGTGTTGCCCTGTAAATTGGTCTGCAGGTTACTAGCTATGGCTTCCAGCCCGGCGGGAGGCCCAGATACTATGGAAATGAAGCCTGCTATTATTAAAAGTAAAAAGCCACAACGCTGGTGGCCACCACGCCCGCTGCGGCTGCTAAGAGTGATAGCGGTAAGACTGAGAATACTAGGATTTTGCAAGGCCTAAAGAGTGCAAGAGAGAAAGCGAATGTAAAAGAAGCAAGTGTGCAGTGTAAAAAGTGAATGTAAAAATGGCATAGAGGAGAGTGACCCCTGCTGGTGGAAGTGAGGAAAAGCAAAAGCCTACAGCACCTGGTATTCCCAGGCGGTCTCCCATCCAAGTACTAACCAGGCCTGACCCTGCTTAGCTTCCGAGATCAGACGAGATCGGGCGTGTTCAGGGTGGTGTGGCCGTAGGCAGAGACAGGCTTCTCACTTACTCCTCTTCTACTTTGCAGCCTGGCTGCTGGCAGCTCTTTGCACTACTTCACGCTAGACCTTCTTCTTCACTTTTTGCCTTCTCTTAAGGGAACTTCATACTCCAACAGGAGCAGTGCAAGAGCTGGGGGGCGGCCCTTATACCCACAGGTGTTGTTCAGCAACCAGTCACAGGCCGCAGCCGCCCTCTTTCAAAAGGGCTGGGCGCAAGGTCTGCGCAGGGCTAAGAAACCATCCCGGGGGTGAAAGAAAGAGCAAGCTGGACCAGAGCCCATTGTCCAGTAGTCGGCTAAGGAAGAAGTTGAGATGGTTGCCCGTGCCTGGAAGCGAAGCTGCTTTTCAGTCAGCTTCTCTTTTCTTAGGGCGCGTTGTCTGCAAAGATGTTCAGCCTGTGTTGCCCTGTAAATTGGTCTGCAGGTTACTAGCTATGGCTTCCAGCCCGGCGGGAGGCCCAGATACTATGGAAATGAAGCCTGCTATTATTAAAAGAAAAAAGCCACAACGCTGGTGGCCACCACGCCCGCTGCGGCTGCTAAGAGTGATAGCGGTAAGACTGAGAATACTAGGATTTTGCAAGGCCTAAAGAGTGCAAGAGAGAAAGCGAATGTAAAAGAAGCAAGTGTGCAGTGTAAAAAGTGAATGTAAAAATGGCATAGAGGAGAGTGACCCCTGCTGGTGGAAGTGAGGAAAAGCAAAAGCCTACAGCACCTGGTATTCCCAGGCGGTCTCCCATCCAAGTACTAACCAGGCCCGACCCTGCTTAGCTTCCGAGATCAGACGAGATCGGGCGTGTTCAGGGTGGTGTGGCCGTAGGCAGAGACAGGCTTCTCACTTACTCCTCTTCTACTTTGCAGCCTGGCTGCTGGCAGCCCTTTGCACTACTTCACGCTAGACCTTTTTCTTCACTTTTTGCCTTCTCTTAAGGGAACTTCATACTCCAACAGGAGCAGTGCAAGAGCTGGGGGCGGCCCTTATACCCACAGGTGTTGTTCAGCAACCAGTCACAGGCCGCAGCCGCCCTCTTTCAAAAGGGCTGGGCGCAAGGTCTGCGCAGGGCTAAGAAACCATCCCGGGGGTGAAAGAAAGAGCAAGCTGGACCAGAGCCCATTGTCCAGGAGTCGGCTAAGGAAAAAGTTGAGATGGTTGCCCGTGCCTGGAAGCGAAGCTGCTTTTCAGTCAGCTTCTCTTTTCTTAGGGCACGTTGTCTGCAAAGATGTTCAGCCTGTGTTGCCCTGTAAATTGGTCTGCAGGTTACTAGCTATGGCTTCCAGCCCGGCGGGAGGCCCAGATACTATGGAAATGAAGCCTGCTATTATTAAAAGTAAAAAGCCACAACGCTGGTGGCCACCACGCCCGCTGCGGCTGCTAAGAGTGATAGCGGTAAGACTGAGAATACTAGGATTTTGCAAGGCCTAAAGAGTGCAAGAGAGAAAGCGAATGTAAAAGGAGCAAGTGTGCAGTGTAAAAAGTGAATGTAAAAATGGCATAGAGGAGAGTGACCCCTGCTGGTGGAAGTGAGGAAAAGCAAAAGCCTACAGCACCTGGTATTCCCAGGCGGTCTCCCATCCAAGTACTAACCAGGCCCGACCCTGCTTAGCTTCCGAGATCGGGCGTTTTCAGGGTGGTGTGGCCGTAGGCAGAGACAGGCTTCTCACTTACTCCTCTTCTACTTTGCAGCCTGGCTGCTGGCAGCTCTTTGCACTACTTCACGCTAGACCTTCTTCTTCACTTTTTGCCTTCTCTTAAGGGAACTTCATACTCCAACAGGAGCAGTGCAAGAGCTGGGGGGCGGCCCTTATACCCACAGGTGTTGTTCAGCAACCAGTCACAGGCCGCAGCCGCCCTCTTTCAAAAGGGCTGGGCGCAAGGTCTGCGCAGGGCTAAGAAACCATCCCGGGGGTGAAAGAAAGAGCAAGCTGGACCAGAGCCCATTGTCCAGTAGTCGGCTAAGGAAGAAGTTGAGATGGTTGCCCGTGCCTGGAAGCGAAGCTGCTTTTCAGTCAGCTTCTCTTTTCTTAGGGCGCGTTGTCTGCAAAGATGTTCAGCCTGTGTTGCCCTGTAAATTGGTCTGCAGGTTACTAGCTATGGCTTCCAGCCCGGCGGGAGGCCCAGATACTATGGAAATGAAGCCTGCTATTATTAAAAGTAAAAAGCCACAACGCTGGTGGCCACCACGCCCGCTGCGGCTGCTAAGAGTGATAGCGGTAAGACTGAGAATACTAGGATTTTGCAAGGCCTAAAGAGTGCAAGAGAGAAAGCGAATGTAAAAGAAGCAAGTGTGCAGTGTAAAAAGTGAATGTAAAAATGGCATAGAGGAGAGTGACCCCTGCTGGTGGAAGTGAGGAAAAGCAAAAGCCTACAGCACCTGGTATTCCCAGGCGGTCTCCCATGCACGTACTAACCAGGCCCGACCCTGCTTAGCTTCCGAGATCAGACGAGATCGGGCGTGTTCAGGGTGGTGTGGCCGTAAGCAGAGACAGGCTTCTCACTTACTCCTCTTCTACTTTGCAGCCTGGCTGCTGGCAGCCCTTTGCACTACTTCATGCTAGACCTTTTTCTTCACTTTTTGCCTTCTCTTAAGGGAACTTCATACTCCAACAGGAGCAGTGCAAGAGCTGGGGGCGGCCCTTATACCCACAGGTGTTGTTCAGCAACCAGTCACAGGCCGCAGCCGCCCTCTTTCAAAAGGGCTGGGCGCAAGGTCTGCGCAGGGCTAAGAAACCATCCCGGGGGTGAAAGAAAGAGCAAGCTGGACCAGAGCCCATTGTCCAGTAGTCGGCTAAGGAAGAAGTTGAGATGGTTGCCCGTGCCTGGAAGCGAAGCTGCTTTTCAGTCAGCTTCTCTTTTCTTAGGGCGCGTTGTCTGCAAAGATGTTCAGCCTGTGTTGCCCTGTAAATTGGTCTGCAGGTTACTAGCTATGGCTTCCAGCCCGGCGGGAGGCCCAGATACTATGGAAATGAAGCCTGCTATTATTAAAAGAAAAAAGCCACAACGCCGGTGGCCACCACGCCCGCTGCGGCTGCTAAGAGTGATAGCGGTAAGACTGAGAATACTAGGATTTTGCAAGGCCTAAAGAGTGCAAGAGAGAAAGCGAATGTAAAAGAAGCAAGTGTGCAGTGTAAAAAGTGAATGTAAAAATGGCATAGAGGAGAGTGACCCCTGCTGGTGGAAGTGAGGAAAAGCAAAAGCCTACAGCACCTGGTATTCCCAGGCGGTCTCCCATCCAAGTACTAACCAGGCCCGACCCTGCTTAGCTTCCGAGATCAGACGAGATCAGGCGTGTTCAGGGTGGTGTGGCCGTAGGCGGAGACAAACTTCTCACTTACTCCTCTTCTACTTTGCAGCCTGGCTGCTGGCAGCTCTTTGCACTACTTCACGCTAGACCTTTTTCTTCACTTTTTGCCTTCTCTTAAGGGAACTTCATACTCCAACAGGAGCAGTGCAAGAGCTGGGGGCGGCCCTTATACCCACAGGTGTTGTTCAGCAACCAGTCACAGGCCGCAGCCGCCCTCTTTCAAAAGGGCTGGGCGCAAGGTCTGCGCAGGGCTAAGAAACCATCCCGGGGGTGAAAGAAAGAGCAAGCTGGACCAGAGCCCATTGTCCAGGAGTCGGCTAAGGAAGAAGTTGAGATGGTTGCCCGTGCCTGGAAGCGAAGCTGCTTTTCAGTCAGCTTCTCTTTTCTTAGGGCGCGTTGTCTGCAAAGATGTTCAGCCTGTGTTGCCCTGTAAATTGGTCTGCAGGTTACTAGCTATGGCTTCCAGCCCGGCGGGAGGCCCAGATACTATGGAAATGAAGCCTGCTATTATTAAAAGTAAAAAGCCACAACGCTGGTGGCCACCACGCCCGCTGCGGCTGCTAAGAGTGATAGCGGTAAGACTGAGAATACTAGGATTTTGCAAGGCCTAAAGAGTGCAAGAGAGAAAGCGAATGTAAAAGAAGCAAGTGTGCAGTGTAAAAAGTGAATGTAAAAATGGCATAGAGGAGAGTGACCCCTGCTGGTGGAAGTGAGGAAAAGCAAAAGCCTACAGCACCTGGTATTCCCAGGCGGTCTCCCATCCAAGTACTAACCAGGCCCGACCCTGCTTAGCTTCCGAGATCAGACGAGATCGGGCGTGTTCAGGGTGGTGTGGCTGTAGGCAGAGACAGGCTTCTCACTTACTCCTCTTCTACTTTGCAGCCTGGCTGCTGGCAGCCCTTTGCACTACTTCACGCTAGACCTTTTTCTTCACTTTTTGCCTTCTCTTAAGGGAACTTCATACTCCAACAGGAGCAGTGCAAGAGCTGGGGGCGGCCCTTATACCCACAGGTGTTGTTCAGCAACCAGTCACAGGCCGCAGCCGCCCTCTTTCAAAAGGGCTGGGCGCAAGGTCTGCGCAGGGCTAAGAAACCATCCCGGGGGTGAAAGAAAGAGCAAGCTGGACCAGAGCCCATTGTCCAGGAGTCGGCTAAGGAAGAAGTTGAGATGGTTGCCCGTGCCTGGAAGCGAAGCTGCTTTTCAGTCAGCTTCTCTTTTCTTAGGGCACGTTGTCTGCAAAGATGTTCAGCCTGTGTTGCCCTGTAAATTGGTCTGCAGGTTACTAGCTATGGCTTCCAGCCCGGCGGGAGGCCCAGATACTATGGAAATGAAGCCTGCTATTATTAAAAGTAAAAAGCCACAACGCTGGTGGCCACCACGCCCGCTGCGGCTGCTAAGAGTGATAGCGGTAAGACTGAGAATACTAGGATTTTGCAAGGCCTAAAGAGTGCAAGAGAGAAAGCGAATGTAAAAGAAGCAAGTGTGCAGTGTAAAAAGTGAATGTAAAAATGGCATAGAGGAGAGTGACCCCTGCTGGTGGAAGTGAGGAAAAGCAAAAGCCTACAGCACCTGGTATTCCCAGGCGGTCTCCCATCCAAGTACTAACCAGGCCCGACCCTGCTTAGCTTCCGAGATCAGACGAGATCGGGCGTGTTCAGGGTGGAGTGGCCGTAGGCAGAGACAGGCTTCTCACTTACTCCTCTTCTACTTTGCAGCCTGGCTGCTGGCAGCTCTTTGCACTACTTCACGCTAGACCTTCTTCTTCACTTTTTGCCTTCTCTTAAGGGAACTTCATACTCCAACAGGAGCAGTGCAAGAGCTGGGGGCGGCCCTTATACCCACAGGTGTTGTTCAGCAACCAGTCACAGGCCGCAGCCGCCCTCTTTCAAAAGGGCTGGGCGCAAGGTCTGCGCAGGGCTAAGAAACCATCCCGGGGGTGAAAGAAAGAGCAAGCTGGACCAGAGCCCATTGTCCAGGAGTCGGCTAAGGAAGAAGTTGAGATGGTTGCCCGTGCCTGGAAGCGAAGCTGCTTTTCAGTCAGCTTCTCTTTTCTTAGGGCACGTTGTCTGCAAAGATGTTCAGCCTGTGTTGCCCTGTAAATTGGTCTGCAGGTTACTAGCTATGGCTTCCAGCCCGGCGGGAGGCCCAGATACTATGGAAATGAAGCCTGCTATTATTAAAAGTAAAAAGCCACAACGCTGGTGGCCACCACGCCCGCTGCGGCTGCTAAGAGTGATAGCGGTAAGACTGAGAATACTAGGATTTTGCAAGGCCTAAAGAGTGCAAGAGAGAAAGCGAATGTAAAAGAAGCAAGTGTGCAGTGTAAAAAGTGAATGTAAAAATGGCATAGAGGAGAGTGACCCCTGCTGGTGGAAGTGAGGAAAAGCAAAAGCCTACAGCACCTGGTATTCCCAGGCGGTCTCCCATCCAAGTACTAACCAGGCCCGACCCTGCTTAGCTTCCGAGATCAGACGAGATCGGGCGTGTTCAGGGTGGTGTGGCCGTAGGCGGAGACAAGCTTCTCACTTACTCCTCTTCTACTTTGCAGCCTGGCTGCTGGCAGCTCTTTGCACTACTTCACGCTAGACCTTTTTCTTCACTTTTTGCCTTCTCTTAAGGGAACTTCATACTCCAACAGGAGCAGTGCAAGAGCTGGGGGCGGCCCTTATACCCACAGGTGTTGTTCAGCAACCAGTCACAGGCCGCAGCCGCCCTCTTTCAAAAGGGCTGGGCGCAAGGTCTGCGCAGGGCTAAGAAACCATCCCGGGGGTGAAAGAAAGAGCAAGCTGGACCAGAGCCCATTGTCCAGGAGTCGGCTAAGGAAAAAGTTGAGATGGTTGCCCGTGCCTGGAAGCGAAGCTGCTTTTCAGTCAGCTTCTCTTTTCTTAGGGCATGTTGTCTGCAAAGATGTTCAGCCTGTGTTGCCCTGTAAATTGGTCTGCAGGTTACTAGCTATGGCTTCCAGCCCGGCGGGAGGCCCAGATACTATGGAAATGAAGCCTGCTATTATTAAAAGTAAAAAGCCACAACGCTGGTGGCCACCACGCCCGCTGCGGCTGCTAAGAGTGATAGCGGTAAGACTGAGAATACTAGGATTTTGCAAGGCCTAAAGAGTGCAAGAGAGAAAGCGAATGTAAAAGAAGCAAGTGTGCAGTGTAAAAAGTGAATGTAAAAATGGCATAGAGGAGAGTGACCCCTGCTGGTGGAAGTGAGGAAAAGCAAAAGCCTACAGCACCTGGTATTCCCAGGCGGTCTCCCATCCAAGTACTAACCAGGACCGACCCTGCTTAGCTTCCGAGATCAGACGAGATCGGGCGTGTTCAGGGTGGTGTGGCCGTAGGCAGAGACAGGCTTCTCACTTACTCCTCTTCTACTTTGCAGCCTGGCTGCTGGCAGCTCTTTGCACTACTTCACGCTAGACCTTCTTCTTCACTTTTTGCCTTCTCTTAAGGGAACTTCATAATCCAACAGGAGCAGTGCAAGAGCTGGGGGGCGGCCCTTATACCCACAGGTGTTGTTCAGCAACTAGTCACAGGCCGCAGCCGCCCTCTTTCAAAAGGGCTGGGCGCAAGGTCTGCGCAGGGCTAAGAAACCATCCCGGGGGTGAAAGAAAGAGCAAGCTGGACCAGAGCCCATTGTCCAGGAGTCGGCTAAGGAAGAAGTTGAGATGGTTGCCCGTGCCTGGAAGCGAAGCTGCTTTTCAGTCAGCTTCTCTTTTCTTAGGGCACGTTGTCTGCAAAGATGTTCAGCCTGTGTTGCCCTGTAAATTGGTCTGCAGGTTACTAGCTATGGCTTCCAGCCCGGCGGGAGGCCCAGATACTATGGAAATGAAGCCTGCTATTATTAAAAGTAAAAAGCCACAACGCTGGTGGCCACCACGCCCGCTGCGGCTGCTAAGAGTGATAGCGGTAAGACTGAGAATACTAGGATTTTGCAAGGCCTAAAGAGTGCAAGAGAGAAAGCGAATGTAAAAGAAGCAAGTGTGCAGTGTAAAAAGTGAATGTAAAAATGGCATAGAGGAGAGTGACCCCTGCTGGTGGAAGTGAGGAAAAGCAAAAGCCTACAGCACCTGGTATTCCCAGGCGGTCTCCCATCCAAGTACTAACCAGGCCCGACCCTGCTTAGCTTCCGAGATCAGACGAGATCGGGCGTGTTCAGGGTGGTGTGGCCGTAGGCGGAGACAAGCTTCTCACTTACTCCTCTTCTACTTTGCAGCCTGGCTGCTGGCAGCTCTTTGCACTACTTCACGCTAGACCTTTTTCTTCACTTTTTGCCTTCTCTTAAGGGAACTTCATACTCCAACAGGAGCAGTGCAAGAGCTGGGGGCGGCCCTTATACCCACAGGTGTTGTTCAGCAACCAGTCACAGGCCGCAGCCGCCCTCTTTCAAAAGGGCTGGGCGCAAGGTCTGCGCAGGGCTAAGAAACCATCCCGGGGGTGAAAGAAAGAGCAAGCTGGACCAGAGCCCATTGTCCAGGAGTCGGCTAAGGAAAAAGTTGAGATGGTTGCCCGTGCCTGGAAGCGAAGCTGCTTTTCAGTCAGCTTCTCTTTTCTTAGGGCACGTTGTCTGCAAAGATGTTCAGCCTGTGTTGCCCTGTAAATTGGTCTGCAGGTTACTAGCTATGGCTTCCAGCCCGGCGGGAGGCCCAGATACTATGGAAATGAAGCCTGCTATTATTAAAAGTAAAAAGCCACAACGCTGGTGGCCACCACGCCCGCTGCGGCTGCTAAGAGTGATAGCGGTAAGACTGAGAATACTAGGATTTTGCAAGGCCTAAAGAGTGCAAGAGAGAAAGCGAATGTAAAAGAAGCAAGTGTGCAGTGTAAAAAGTGAATGTAAAAATGGCATAGAGGAGAGTGACCCCTGCTGGTGGAAGTGAGGAAAAGCAAAAGCCTACAGCACCTGGTATTCCCAGGCGGTCTCCCATCCAAGTACTAACCAGGCCCGACCCTGCTTAGCTTCCGAGATCAGACGAGATCGGGCGTGTTCAGGGTGGTGTGGCCGTAGGCAGAGACAGGCTTCTCACTTACTCCTCTTCTACTTTGCAGCCTGGCTGCTGGCAGCTCTTTGCACTACTTCACGCTAGACCTTCTTCTTCACTTTTTGCCTTCTCTTAAGGGAACTTCATAATCCAACAGGAGCAGTGCAAGAGCTGGGGGGCGGCCCTTATACCCACAGGTGTTGTTCAGCAACTAGTCACAGGCCGCAGCCGCCCTCTTTCAAAAGGGCTGGGCGCAAGGTCTGCGCAGGGCTAAGAAACCATCCCGGGGGTGAAAGAAAGAGCAAGCTGGACCAGAGCCCATTGTCCAGGAGTCGGCTAAGGAAGAAGTTGAGATGGTTGCCCGTGCCTGGAAGCGAAGCTGCTTTTCAGTCAGCTTCTCTTTTCTTAGGGCACGTTGTCTGCAAAGATGTTCAGCCTGTGTTGCCCTGTAAATTGGTCTGCAGGTTACTAGCTATGGCTTCCAGCCCGGCGGGAGGCCCAGATACTATGGAAATGAAGCCTGCTATTATTAAAAGAAAAAAGCCACAACGCCGGTGGCCACCACGCCCGCTGCGGCTGCTAAGAGTGATAGCGGTAAGACTGAGAATACTAGGATTTTGCAAGGCCTAAAGAGTGCAAGAGAGAAAGCGAATGTAAAAGAAGCAAGTGTGCAGTGTAAAAAGTGAATGTAAAAATGGCATAGAGGAGAGTGACCCCTGCTGGTGGAAGTGAGGAAAAGCAAAAGCCTACAGCACCTGGTATTCCCAGGCGGTCTCCCATCCAAGTACTAACCAGGCCCGACCCTGCTTAGCTTCCGAGATCAGACGAGATCGGGCGTGTTCAGGGTGGTGTGGCCGTAGGCGGAGACAAATTTCTCACTTACTCCTCTTCTACTTTGCAGCCTGGCTGCTGGCAGCTCTTTGCACTACTTCACGCTAGACCTTCTTCTTCACTTTTTGCCTTCTCTTAAGGGAACTTCATACTCCAACAGGAGCAGTGCAAGAGCTGGGGGGCGGCCCTTATACCCACAGGTGTTGTTCAGCAACCAGTCACAGGCCGCAGCCGCCCTCTTTCAAAAGGGCTGGGCGCAAGGTCTGCGCAGGGCTAAGAAACCATCCCGGGGGTGAAAGAAAGAGCAAGCTGGACCAGAGCCCATTGTCCAGTAGTCGGCTAAGGAAGAAGTTGAGATGGTTGCCCGTGCCTGGAAGCGAAGCTGCTTTTCAGTCAGCTTCTCTTTTCTTAGGGCGCGTTGTCTGCAAAGATGTTCAGCCTGTGTTGCCCTGTAAATTGGTCTGCAGGTTACTAGCTATGGCTTCCAGCCCGGCGGGAGGCCCAGATACTATGGAAATGAAGCCTGCTATTATTAAAAGAAAAAAGCCACAACGCTGGTGGCCACCACGCCCGCTGCGGCTGCTAAGAGTGATAGCGGTAAGACTGAGAATACTAGGATTTTGCAAGGCCTAAAGAGTGCAAGAGAGAAAGCGAATGTAAAAGAAGCAAGTGTGCAGTGTAAAAAGTGAATGTAAAAATGGCATAGAGGAGAGTGACCCCTGCTGGTGGAAGTGAGGAAAAGCAAAAGCCTACAGCACCTGGTATTCCCAGGCGGTCTCCCATCCAAGCACTAACCAGGCCCGACCCTGCTTAGCTTCCGAGATCAGACGAGATCGGGCGTGTTCAGGGTGGTGTGGCCGTAGGCAGAGACAGGCTTCTCACTTACTCCTCTTCTACTTTGCAGCCTGGCTGCTGGCAGCTCTTTGCACTACTTCACGCTAGACCTTCTTCTTCACTTTTTGCCTTCTCTTAAGGGAACTTCATACTCCAACAGGAGCAGTGCAAGAGCTGGGGGGCGGCCCTTATACCCACAGGTGTTGTTCAGCAACCAGTCACAGGCCGCAGCCGCCCTCTTTCAAAAGGGCTGGGCGCAAGGTCTGCGCAGGGCTAAGAAACCATCCCGGGGGTGAAAGAAAGAGCAAGCTGGACCAGAGCCCATTGTCCAGTAGTCGGCTAAGGAAGAAGTTGAGATGGTTGCCCGTGCCTGGAAGCAAAGCTGCTTTTCAGTCAGCTTCTCTTTTCTTAGGGCGCGTTGTCTGCAAAGATGTTCAGCCTGTGTTGCCCTGTAAATTGGTCTGCAGGTTACTAGCTATGGCTTCCAGCCCGGCGGGAGGCCCAGATACTATGGAAATGAAGCCTGCTATTATTAAAAGAAAAAAGCCACAACGCTGGTGGCCACCACGCCCGCTGCGGCTGCTAAGAGTGATAGCGGTAAGACTGAGAATACTAGGATTTTGCAAGGCCTAAAGAGTGCAAGAGAGAAAGCGAATGTAAAAGAAGCAAGTGTGCAGTGTAAAAAGTGAATGTAAAAATGGCATAGAGGAGAGTGACCCCTGCTGGTGGAAGTGAGGAAAAGCAAAAGCCTACAGCACCTGGTATTCCCAGGCGGTCTCCCATCCAAGTACTAACCAGGCCCGACCCTGCTTAGCTTCCAAGATCAGACGAGATCGGGCGTGTTCAGGGTGGTGTGGCCGTAGGCAGAGACAGGCTTCTCACTTACTCCTCTTCTACTTTGCAGCCTGGCTGCTGGCAGCCCTTTGCACTACTTCACGCTAGACCTTTTTCTTCACTTTTTGCCTTCTCTTAAGGGAACTTCATACTCCAACAGGAGCAGTGCAAGAGCTGGGGGCGGCCCTTATACCCACAGGTGTTGTTCAGCAACCAGTCACAGGCCGCAGCCGCCCTCTTTCAAAAGGGCTGGGCGCAAGGTCTGCGCAGGGCTAAGAAACCATCCCGGGGGTGAAAGAAAGAGCAAGCTGGACCAGAGCCCATTGTCCAGGAGTCGGCTAAGGAAAAAGTTGAGATGGTTGCCCGTGCCTGGAAGCGAAGCTGCTTTTCAGTCAGCTTCTCTTTTCTTAGGGCACGTTGTCTGCAAAGATGTTCAGCCTGTGTTGCCCTGTAAATTGGTCTGCAGGTTACTAGCTATGGCTTCCAGCCCGGCGGGAGGCCCAGATACTATGGAAATGAAGCCTGCTATTATTAAAAGTAAAAAGCCACAACGCTGGTGGCCACCACGCCCGCTGCGGCTGCTAAGAGTGATAGCGGTAAGACTGAGAATACTAGGATTTTGCAAGGCCTAAAGAGTGCAAGAGAGAAAGCGAATGTAAAAGAAGCAAGTGTGCAGTGTAAAAAGTGAATGTAAAAATGGCATAGAGGAGAGTGACCCCTGCTGGTGGAAGTGAGGAAAAGCAAAAGCCTACAGCACCTGGTATTCCCAGGCGGTCTCCCATCCAAGTACTAACCAGGCCCGACCCTGCTTAGCTTCCGAGATCAGACGAGATCGGGCGTGTTCAGGGTGGTGTGGCCGTAGGCAGAGACAGGCTTCTCACTTACTCCTCTTCTACTTTGCAGCCTGGCTGCTGGCAGCCCTTTGCACTACTTCACGCTAGACCTTTTTCTTCACTTTTTGCCTTCTCTTAAGGGAACTTCATACTCCAACAGGAGCAGTGCAAGAGCTGGGGGCGGCCCTTATACCCACAGGTGTTGTTCAGCAACCAGTCACAGGCCGCAGCCGCCCTCTTTCAAAAGGGCTGGGCGCAAGGTCTGCGCAGGGCTAAGAAACCATCCCGGGGGTGAAAGAAAGAGCAAGCTGGACCAGAGCCCATTGTCCAGTAGTCGGCTAAGGAAGAAGTTGAGATGGTTGCCCGTGCCTGGAAGCGAAGCTGCTTTTCAGTCAGCTTCTCTTTTCTTAGGGCGCGTTGTCTGCAAAGATGTTCAGCCTGTGTTGCCCTGTAAATTGGTCTGCAGGTTACTAGCTATGGCTTCCAGCCCGGCGGGAGGCCCAGATACTATGGAAATGAAGCCTGCTATTATTAAAAGAAAAAAGCCACAACGCTGGTGGCCACCACGCCCGCTGCGGCTGCTAAGAGTGATAGCGGTAAGACTGAGAATACTAGGATTTTGCAAGGCCTAAAGAGTGCAAGAGAGAAAGCGAATGTAAAAGAAGCAAGTGTGCAGTGTAAAAAGTGAATGTAAAAATGGCATAGAGGAGAGTGACCCCTGCTGGTGGAAGTGAGGAAAAGCAAAAGCCTACAGCACCTGGTATTCCCAGGCGGTCTCCCATCCAAGTACTAACCAGGCCCGACCCTGCTTAGCTTCCGAGATCAGGCATGTTCAGGGTGGTGTGGCCATAGGCTGAGACAGTCTTCTCACTTACTCCTCTTCTACTTTGCAGCCTGGCTGCTGGCAGCTCTTTGCACTACTTCACGCTAGACCTTCTTCTTCACTTTTTGCCTTCTCTTAAGGGAACTTCATACTCCAACAGGAGCAGTGCAAGAGCTGGGGGGCGGCCCTTATACCCACAGGTGTTGTTCAGCAACCAGTCACAGGCCGCAGCCGCCCTCTTTCAAAAGGGCTGGGCGCAAGGTCTGCGCAGGGCTAAGAAACCATCCCGGGGGTGAAAGAAAGAGCAAGCTGGACCAGAGCCCATTGTCCAGTAGTCGGCTAAGGAAGAAGTTGAGATGGTTGCCCGTGCCTGGAAGCGAAGCTGCTTTTCAGTCAGCTTCTCTTTTCTTAGGGCGCGTTGTCTGCAAAGATGTTCAGCCTGTGTTGCCCTGTAAATTGGTCTGCAGGTTACTAGCTATGGCTTCCAGCCCGGCGGGAGGCCCAGATACTATGGAAATGAAGCCTGCTATTATTAAAAGTAAAAAGCCACAACGCTGGTGGCCACCACGCCCGCTGCGGCTGCTAAGAGTGATAGCGGTAAGACTGAGAATACTAGGATTTTGCAAGGCCTAAAGAGTGCAAGAGAGAAAGCGAATGTAAAAGAAGCAAGTGTGCAGTGTAAAAAGTGAATGTAAAAATGGCATAGAGGAGAGTGACCCCTGCTGGTGGAAGTGAGGAAAAGCAAAAGCCTACAGCACCTGGTATTCCCAGGCGGTCTCCCATCCAAGTACTAACCAGGCCCAACCCTGCTTAGCTTCCGAGATCAGGCGTGTTCAGGGTGGTGTGGCCGTAGGCAGAGACAGGCTTCTCACTTACTCCTCTTCTACTTTGCAGCCTGGCTGCTGGCAGCCCTTTGCACTACTTCACGCTAGACCTTTTTCTTCACTTTTTGCCTTCTCTTAAGGGAACTTCATACTCCAACAGGAGCAGTGCAAGAGCTGGGGGCGGCCCTTATACCCACAGGTGTTGTTCAGCAACCAGTCACAGGCCGCAGCCGCCCTCTTTCAAAAGGGCTGGGCGCAAGGTCTGCGCAGGGCTAAGAAACCATCCCGGGGGTGAAAGAAAGAGCAAGCTGGACCAGAGCCCATTGTCCAGTAGTCGGCTAAGGAAGAAGTTGAGATGGTTGCCCGTGCCTGGAAGCGAAGCTGCTTTTCAGTCAGCTTCTCTTTTCTTAGGGCGCGTTGTCTGCAAAGATGTTCAGCCTGTGTTGCCCTGTAAATTGGTCTGCAGGTTACTAGCTATGGCTTCCAGCCCGGCGGGAGGCCCAGATACTATGGAAATGAAGCCTGCTATTATTAAAAGTAAAAAGCCACAACGCTGGTGGCCACCACGCCCGCTGCGGCTGCTAAGAGTGATAGCGGTAAGACTGAGAATACTAGGATTTTGCAAGGCCTAAAGAGTGCAAGAGAGAAAGCGAATGTAAAAGAAGCAAGTGTGCAGTGTAAAAAGTGAATGTAAAAATGGCATAGAGGAGAGTGACCCCTGCTGGTGGAAGTGAGGAAAAGCAAAAGCCTACAGCACCTGGTATTCCCAGGCGGTCTCCCATCCAAGTACTAACCAGGCCCGACCCTGCTGAGCTTCCGAGATCAGACGAGATCGGGCGTGTTCAGGGTGGTGTGGCCGTAGGCGGAGACAAATTTCTCACTTACTCCTCTTCTACTTTGCAGCCTGGCTGCTGGCAGCTCTTTGCACTACTTCACGCTAGACCTTTTTCTTCACTTTTTGCCTTCTCTTAAGGGAACTTCATACTCCAACAGGAGCAGTGCAAGAGCTGGGGGCGGCCCTTATACCCACAGGTGTTGTTCAGCAACCAGTCACAGGCCGCAGCCGCCCTCTTTCAAAAGGGCTGGGCGCAAGGTCTGCGCAGGGCTAAGAAACCATCCCGGGGGTGAAAGAAAGAGCAAGCTGGACCAGAGCCCATTGTCCAGGAGTCGGCTAAGGAAGAAGTTGAGATGGTTGCCCGTGCCTGGAAGCGAAGCTGCTTTTCAGTCAGCTTCTCTTTTCTTAGGGCACGTTGTCTGCAAAGATGTTCAGCCTGTGTTGCCCTGTAAATTGGTCTGCAGGTTACTAGCTATGGCTTCCAGCCCGGCGGGAGGCCCAGATACTATGGAAATGAAGCCTGCTATTATTAAAAGTAAAAAGCCACAACGCTGGTGGCCACCACGCCCGCTGCGGCTGCTAAGAGTGATAGCGGTAAGACTGAGAATACTAGGATTTTGCAAGGCCTAAAGAGTGCAAGAGAGAAAGCGAATGTAAAAGAAGCAAGTGTGCAGTGTAAAAAGTGAATGTAAAAATGGCATAGAGGAGAGTGACCCCTGCTGGTGGAAGTGAGGAAAAGCAAAAGCCTACAGCACCTGGTATTCCCAGGCGGTCTCCCATCCAAGTACTAACCAGGCCCGACCCTGCTTAGCTTCCGAGATCAGACGAGATCGGGCGTGTTCAGGGTGGTGTGGCCGTAGGCAGAGACAGGCTTCTCACTTACTCCTCTTCTACTTTGCAGCCTGGCTGCTGGCAGCTCTTTGCACTACTTCACGCTAGACCTTCTTCTTCACTTTTTGCCTTCTCTTAAGGGAACTTCATACTCCAACAGGAGCAGTGCAAGAGCTGGGGGGCGGCCCTTATACCCACAGGTGTTGTTCAGCAACCAGTCACAGGCCGCAGCCGCCCTCTTTCAAAAGGGCTGGGCGCAAGGTCTGCGCAGGGCTAAGAAACCATCCCGGGGGTGAAAGAAAGAGCAAGCTGGACCAGAGCCCATTGTCCAGTAGTCGGCTAAGGAAGAAGTTGAGATGGTTGCCCGTGCCTGGAAGCGAAGCTGCTTTTCAGTCAGCTTCTCTTTTCTTAGGGCGCGTTGTCTGCAAAGATGTTCAGCCTGTGTTGCCCTGTAAATTGGTCTGCAGGTTACTAGCTATGGCTTCCAGCCCGGCGGGAGGCCCAGATACTATGGAAATGAAGCCTGCTATTATTAAAAGTAAAAAGCCACAACGCTGGTGGCCACCACGCCCGCTGCGGCTGCTAAGAGTGATAGCGGTAAGACTGAGAATACTAGGATTTTGCAAGGCCTAAAGAGTGCAAGAGAGAAAGCGAATGTAAAAGAAGCAAGTGTGCAGTGTAAAAAGTGAATGTAAAAATGGCATAGAGGAGAGTGACCCCTGCTGGTGGAAGTGAGGAAAAGCAAAAGCCTACAGCACCTGGTATTCCCAGGCGGTCTCCCATCCAAGTACTAACCAGGCCCGACCCTGCTTAGCTTCCGAGATCAGATGAGATCGGGCGTGTTCAGGGTGGTGTGGCCGTAGGCAGAGACAGGCTTCTCACTTACTCCTCTTCTACTTTGCAGCCTGGCTGCTGGCAGCCCTTTGCACTACTTCACGCTAGACCTTTTTCTTCACTTTTTGCCTTCTCTTAAGGGAACTTCATACTCCAACAGGAGCAGTGCAAGAGCTGGGGGCGGCCCTTATACCCACAGGTGTTGTTCAGCAACCAGTCACAGGCCGCAGCCGCCCTCTTTCAAAAGGGCTGGGCGCAAGGTCTGCGCAGGGCTAAGAAACCATCCCGGGGGTGAAAGAAAGAGCAAGCTGGACCAGAGCCCATTGTCCAGGAGTCGGCTAAGGAAAAAGTTGAGATGGTTGCCCGTGCCTGGAAGCGAAGCTGCTTTTCAGTCAGCTTCTCTTTTCTTAGGGCACGTTGTCTGCAAAGATGTTCAGCCTGTGTTGCCCTGTAAATTGGTCTGCAGGTTACTAGCTATGGCTTCCAGCCCGGCGGGAGGCCCAGATACTATGGAAATGAAGCCTGCTATTATTAAAAGTAAAAAGCCACAACGCTGGTGACCACCACGCCCGCTGCGGCTGCTAAGAGTGATAGCGGTAAGACTGAGAATACTAGGATTTTGCAAGGCCTAAAGAGTGCAAGAGAGAAAGCGAATGTAAAAGAAGCAAGTGTGCAGTGTAAAAAGTGAATGTAAAAATGGCATAGAGGAGAGTGACCCCTGCTGGTGGAAGTGAGGAAAAGCAAAAGCCTACAGCACCTGGTATTCCCAGGCGGTCTCCCATCCAAGTACTAACCAGGCCCGACCCTGCTTAGCTTCCGAGATCAGACAAGATCGGGCGTGTTCAGGGTGGTGTGGCTGTAGGCAGAGACAGGCTTCTCACTTACTCCTCTTCTACTTTGCAGCCTGGCTGCTGGCAGCTCATTGCACTACTTCACGCTAGACCTTCTTCTTCACTTTTTGCCTTCTCTTAAGGGAACTTCATACTCCAACAGGAGCAGTGCAAGAGCTGGGGGGCGGCCCTTATACCCACAGGTGTTGTTCAGCAACTAGTCACAGGCCGCAGCCGCCCTCTTTCAAAAGGGCTGGGCGCAAGGTCTGCGCAGGGCTAAGAAACCATCCCGGGGGTGAAAGAAAGAGCAAGCTGGACCAGAGCCCATTGTCCAGGAGTCGGCTAAGGAAGAAGTTGAGATGGTTGCCCGTGCCTGGAAGCGAAGCTGCTTTTCAGTCAGCTTCTCTTTTCTTAGGGCACGTTGTCTGCAAAGATGTTCAGCCTGTGTTGCCCTGTAAATTGGTCTGCAGGTTACTAGCTATGGCTTCCAGCCCGGCGGGAGGCCCAGATACTATGGAAATGAAGCCTGCTATTATTAAAAGTAAAAAGCCACAACGCTGGTGGCCACCACGCCCGCTGCGGCTGCTAAGAGTGATAGCGGTAAGACTGAGAATACTAGGATTTTGCAAGGCCTAAAGAGTGCAAGAGAGAAAGCGAATGTAAAAGAAGCAAGTGTGCAGTGTAAAAAGTGAATGTAAAAATGGCATAGAGGAGAGTGACCCCTGCTGGTGGAAGTGAGGAAAAGCAAAAGCCTACAGCACCTGGTATTCCCAGGCGGTCTCCCATCCAAGTACTAACCAGGCCCGACCCTGCTTAGCTTCCGAGATCAGACGAGATCAGGCGTGTTCAGGGTGGTGTGGCCGTAGGCAGAGACAGGCTTCTCACTTACTCCTCTTCTACTTTGCAGCCTGGCTGCTGGCAGCCCTTTGCACTACTTCACGCTAGACCTTTTTCTTCACTTTTTGCCTTCTCTTAAGGGAACTTCATACTCCAACAGGAGCAGTGCAAGAGCTGGGGGCGGCCCTTATACCCACAGGTGTTGTTCAGCAACCAGTCACAGGCCGCAGCCGCCCTCTTTCAAAAGGGCTGGGCGCAAGGTCTGCGCAGGGCTAAGAAACCATCCCGGGGGTGAAAGAAAGAGCAAGCTGGACCAGAGCCCATTGTCCAGGAGTCGGCTAAGGAAGAAGTTGAGATGGTTGCCCGTGCCTGGAAGCGAAGCTGCTTTTCAGTCAGCTTCTCTTTTCTTAGGGCACGTTGTCTGCAAAGATGTTCAGCCTGTGTTGCCCTGTAAATTGGTCTGCAGGTTACTAGCTATGGCTTCCAGCCCGGCGGGAGGCCCAGATACTATGGAAATGAAGCCTGCTATTATTAAAAGTAAAAAGCCACAACGCTGGTGGCCACCACGCCCGCTGCGGCTGCTAAGAGTGATAGCGGTAAGACTGAGAATACTAGGATTTTGCAAGGCCTAAAGAGTGCAAGAGAGAAAGCGAATGTAAAAGAAGCAAGTGTGCAGTGTAAAAAGTGAATGTAAAAATGGCATAGAGGAGAGTGACCCCTGCTGGTGGAAGTGAGGAAAAGCAAAAGCCTACAGCACCTGGTATTCCCAGGCGGTCTCCCATCCAAGTACTAACCAGGCCCGACCCTGCTTAGCTTCCGAGATCAGACGAGATCGGGCGTGTTCAGGGTGGTGTGGCCGTAGGCAGAGACAGGCTTCTCACTTACTCCTCTTCTACTTTGCAGCCTGGCTGCTGGCAGCTCTTTGCACTACTTCACGCTAGACCTTCTTCTTCACTTTTTGCCTTCTCTTAAGGGAACTTCATACTCCAACAGGAGCAGTGCAAGAGCTGGGGGGCGGCCCTTATACCCACAGGTGTTGTTCAGCAACCAGTCACAGGCCGCAGCCGCCCTCTTTCAAAAGGGCTGGGCGCAAGGTCTGCGCAGGGCTAAGAAACCATCCCGGGGGTGAAAGAAAGAGCAAGCTGGACCAGAGCCCATTGTCCAGTAGTCGGCTAAGGAAGAAGTTGAGATGGTTGCCCGTGCCTGGAAGCGAAGCTGCTTTTCAGTCAGCTTCTCTTTTCTTAGGGCGCGTTGTCTGCAAAGATGTTCAGCCTGTGTTGCCCTGTAAATTGGTCTGCAGGTTACTAGCTATGGCTTCCAGCCCGGCGGGAGGCCCAGATACTATGGAAATGAAGCCTGCTATTATTAAAAGAAAAAAGCCACAACGCTGGTGGCCACCACGCCCGCTGCGGCTGCTAAGAGTGATAGCGGTAAGACTGAGAATACTAGGATTTTGCAAGGCCTAAAGAGTGCAAGAGAGAAAGCGAATGTAAAAGAAGCAAGTGTGCAGTGTAAAAAGTGAATGTAAAAATGGCATAGAGGAGAGTGACCCCTGCTGGTGGAAGTGAGGAAAAGCAAAAGCCTACAGCACCTGGTATTCCCAGGCGGTCTCCCATCCAAGTACTAACCAGGCCCGACCCTGCTTAGCTTCCAAGATCAGACGAGATCGGGCGTGTTCAGGGTGGTGTGGCCGTAGGCAGAGACAGGCTTCTCACTTACTCCTCTTCTACTTTGCAGCCTGGCTGCTGGCAGCCCTTTGCACTACTTCACGCTAGACCTTTTTCTTCACTTTTTGCCTTCTCTTAAGGGAACTTCATACTCCAACAGGAGCAGTGCAAGAGCTGGGGGCGGCCCTTATACCCACAGGTGTTGTTCAGCAACCAGTCACAGGCCGCAGCCGCCCTCTTTCAAAAGGGCTGGGCGCAAGGTCTGCGCAGGGCTAAGAAACCATCCCGGGGGTGAAAGAAAGAGCAAGCTGGACCAGAGCCCATTGTCCAGGAGTCGGCTAAGGAAAAAGTTGAGATGGTTGCCCGTGCCTGGAAGCGAAGCTGCTTTTCAGTCAGCTTCTCTTTTCTTAGGGCACGTTGTCTGCAAAGATGTTCAGCCTGTGTTGCCCTGTAAATTGGTCTGCAGGTTACTAGCTATGGCTTCCAGCCCGGCGGGAGGCCCAGATACTATGGAAATGAAGCCTGCTATTATTAAAAGTAAAAAGCCACAACGCTGGTGGCCACCACGCCCGCTGCGGCTGCTAAGAGTGATAGCGGTAAGACTGAGAATACTAGGATTTTGCAAGGCCTAAAGAGTGCAAGAGAGAAAGCGAATGTAAAAGAAGCAAGTGTGCAGTGTAAAAAGTGAATGTAAAAATGGCATAGAGGAGAGTGACCCCTGCTGGTGGAAGTGAGGAAAAGCAAAAGCCTACAGCACCTGGTATTCCCAGGCGGTCTCCCATGCACGTACTAACCAGGCCCGACCCTGCTTAGCTTCCGAGATCAGACGAGATCGGGCGTGTTCAGGGTGGTGTGGCCGTAGGCAGAGACAGGCTTCTCACTTACTCCTCTTCTACTTTGCAGCCTGGCTGCTAGCAGCCCTTTGCACTACTTCATGCTAGACCTTTTTCTTCACTTTTTGCCTTCTCTTAAGGGAACTTCATACTCCAACAGGAGCAGTGCAAGAGCTGGGGGCGGCCCTTATACCCACAGGTGTTGTTCAGCAACCAGTCACAGGCCGCAGCCGCCCTCTTTCAAAAGGGCTGGGCGCAAGGTCTGCGCAGGGCTAAGAAACCATCCCGGGGGTGAAAGAAAGAGCAAGCTGGACCAGAGCCCATTGTCCAGTAGTCGGCTAAGGAAGAAGTTGAGATGGTTGCCCGTGCCTGGAAGCGAAGCTGCTTTTCAGTCAGCTTCTCTTTTCTTAGGGCGCGTTGTCTGCAAAGATGTTCAGCCTGTGTTGCCCTGTAAATTGGTCTGCAGGTTACTAGCTATGGCTTCCAGCCCGGCGGGAGGCCCAGATACTATGGAAATGAAGCCTGCTATTATTAAAAGAAAAAAGCCACAACGCCGGTGGCCACCACGCCCGCTGCGGCTGCTAAGAGTGATAGCGGTAAGACTGAGAATACTAGGATTTTGCAAGGCCTAAAGAGTGCAAGAGAGAAAGCGAATGTAAAAGAAGCAAGTGTGCAGTGTAAAAAGTGAATGTAAAAATGGCATAGAGGAGAGTGACCCCTGCTGGTGGAAGTGAGGAAAAGCAAAAGCCTACAGCACCTGGTATTCCCAGGCGGTCTCCCATCCAAGTACTAACCAGGCCCGACCCTGCTTAGCTTCCGAGATCAGACGAGATCGGGCGTGTTCAGGGTGGTGTGGCCGTAGGCGGAGACAAACTTCTCACTTACTCCTCTTCTACTTTGCAGCCTGGCTGCTGGCAGCTCTTTGCACTACTTCACGCTAGACCTTTTTCTTCACTTTTTGCCTTCTCTTAAGGGAACTTCATACTCCAACAGGAGCAGTGCAAGAGCTGGGGGCGGCCCTTATACCCACAGGTGTTGTTCAGCAACCAGTCACAGGCCGCAGCCGCCCTCTTTCAAAAGGGCTGGGCGCAAGGTCTGCGCAGGGCTAAGAAACCATCCCGGGGGTGAAAGAAAGAGCAAGCTGGACCAGAGCCCATTGTCCAGGAGTCGGCTAAGGAAGAAGTTGAGATGGTTGCCCGTGCCTGGAAGCGAAGCTGCTTTTCAGTCAGCTTCTCTTTTCTTAGGGCGCGTTGTCTGCAAAGATGTTCAGCCTGTGTTGCCCTGTAAATTGGTCTGCAGGTTACTAGCTATGGCTTCCAGCCCGGCGGGAGGCCCAGATACTATGGAAATGAAGCCTGCTATTATTAAAAGTAAAAAGCCACAACGCTGGTGGCCACCACGCCCGCTGCGGCTGCTAAGAGTGATAGCGGTAAGACTGAGAATACTAGGATTTTGCAAGGCCTAAAGAGTGCAAGAGAGAAAGCGAATGTAAAAGAAGCAAGTGTGCAGTGTAAAAAGTGAATGTAAAAATGGCATAGAGGAGAGTGACCCCTGCTGGTGGAAGTGAGGAAAAGCAAAAGCCTACAGCACCTGGTATTCCCAGGCGGTCTCCCATCCAAGTACTAACCAGGCCCGACCCTGCTTAGCTTCCGAGATCAGACGAGATCGGGCGTGTTCAGGGTGGTGTGGCCGTAGGCAGAGACAGGCTTCTCACTTACTCCTCTTCTACTTTGCAGCCTGGCTGCTGGCAGCCCTTTGCACTACTTCACGATAGACCTTTTTCTTCACTTTTTACCTTCTCTTAAGGGAACTTCATACTCCAACAGGAGCAGTGCAAGAGCTGGGGGCGGCCCTTATACCCACAGGTGTTGTTCAGCAACCAGTCACAGGCCGCAGCCGCCCTCTTTCAAAAGGGCTGGGCGCAAGGTCTGCGCAGGGCTAAGAAACCATCCCGGGGGTGAAAGAAAGAGCAAGCTGGACCAGAGCCCATTGTCCAGGAGTCGGCTGAGGAAGAAGTTGAGATGGTTGCCCGTGCCTGGAAGCGAAGCTGCTTTTCAGTCAGCTTCTCTTTTCTTAGGGCACTTTGTCTGCAAAGATGTTCAGCCTGTGTTGCCCTGTAAATTGGTCTGCAGGTTACTAGCTATGGCTTCCAGCCCGGCGGGAGGCCCAGATACTATGGAAATGAAGCCTGCTATTATTAAAAGTAAAAAGCCACAACGCTGGTGGCCACCACGCCCGCTGCGGCTGCTAAGAGTGATAGCGGTAAGACTGAGAATACTAGGATTTTGCAAGGCCTAAAGAGTGCAAGAGAGAAAGCGAATGTAAAAGAAGCAAGTGTGCAGTGTAAAAAGTGAATGTAAAAATGGCATAGAGGAGAGTGACCCCTGCTGGTGGAAGTGAGGAAAAGCAAAAGCCTACAGCACCTGGTATTCCCAGGCGGTCTCCCATCCAAGTACTAACCAGGCCCGACCCTGCTTAGCTTCCGAGATCAGACGAGATCGGGCGTGTTCAGGGTGGTGTGGCCGTAGGCGGAGACAGGCATCTCACTTACTCCTCTTCTACTTTGCAGCCTGGCTGCTGGCAGCTCTTTGCACTACTTCACGCTAGACCTTTTTCTTCACTTTTTGCCTTCTCTTAAGGGAACTTCATACTCCAACAGGAGCAGTGCAAGAGCTGGGGGCGGCCCTTATACCCACAGGTGTTGTTCAGCAACCAGTCACAGGCCGCAGCCGCCCTCTTTCAAAAGGGCTGGGCGCAAGGTCTGCGCAGGGCTAAGAAACCATCCCGGGGGTGAAAGAAAGAGCAAGCTGGACCAGAGCCCATTGTCCAGGAGTCGGCTAAGGAAGAAGTTGAGATGGTTGCCCGTGCCTGGAAGCGAAGCTGCTTTTCAGTCAGCTTCTCTTTTCTTAGGGCACGTTGTCTGCAAAGATGTTCAGCCTGTGTTGCCCTGTAAATTGGTCTGCAGGTTACTAGCTATGGCTTCCAGCCCGGCGGGAGGCCCAGATACTATGGAAATGAAGCCTGCTATTATTAAAAGTAAAAAGCCACAACGCTGGTGGCCACCACGCCCGCTGCGGCTGCTAAGAGTGATAGCGGTAAGACTGAGAATACTAGGATTTTGCAAGGCCTAAAGAGTGCAAGAGAGAAAGCGAATGTAAAAGAAGCAAGTGTGCAGTGTAAAAAGTGAATGTAAAAATGGCATAGAGGAGAGTGACCCCTGCTGGTGGAAGTGAGGAAAAGCAAAAGCCTACAGCACCTGGTATTCCCAGGCGGTCTCCCATCCAAGTACTAACCAGGCCCGACCCTGCTTAGCTTCCGAGATCAGACGAGATCGGGCATGTTCAGGGTGGTGTGGCCGTAGGCGGAGACAGGCTTCTCACTTACTCCTCTTCTACTTTGCAGCCTGGCTGCTGGCAGCTCTTTGCACTACTTCACGCTAGACCTTTTTCTTCACTTTTTGCCTTCTCTTAAGGGAACTTCATACTCCAACAGGAGCAGTGCAAGAGCTGGGGGCGGCCCTTATACCCACAGGTGTTGTTCAGCAACCAGTCACAGGCCGCAGCCGCCCTCTTTCAAAAGGGCTGGGCGCAAGGTCTGCGCAGGGCTAAGAAACCATCCCGGGGGTGAAAGAAAGAGCAAGCTGGACCAGAGCCCATTGTCCAGGAGTCGGCTAAGGAAGAAGTTGAGATGGTTGCCCGTGCCTGGAAGCGAAGCTGCTTTTCAGTCAGCTTCTCTTTTCTTAGGGCACGTTGTCTGCAAAGATGTTCAGCCTGTGTTGCCCTGTAAATTGGTCTGCAGGTTACTAGCTATGGCTTCCAGCCCGGCGGGAGGCCCAGATACTATGGAAATGAAGCCTGCTATTATTAAAAGTAAAAAGCCACAACGCTGGTGGCCACCACGCCCGCTGCGGCTGCTAAGAGTGATAGCGGTAAGACTGAGAATACTAGGATTTTGCAAGGCCTAAAGAGTGCAAGAGAGAAAGCGAATGTAAAAGAAGCAAGTGTGCAGTGTAAAAAGTGAATGTAAAAATGGCATAGAGGAGAGTGACCCCTGCTGGTGGAAGTGAGGAAAAGCAAAAGCCTACAGCACCTGGTATTCCCAGGCGGTCTCCCATCCAAGTACTAACCAGGCCCGACCCTGCTTAGCTTCCGAGATCAGACGAGATCGGGCGTGTTCAGGGTGGTGTGGCCGTAGGCGGAGACAAATTTCTCACTTACTCCTCTTCTACTTTGCAGCCTGGCTGCTGGCAGCTCTTTGCACTACTTCACGCTAGACCTTTTTCTTCACTTTTTGCCTTCTCTTAAGGGAACTTCATACTCCAACAGGAGCAGTGCAAGAGCTGGGGGCGGCCCTTATACCCACAGGTGTTGTTCAGCAACCAGTCACAGGCCGCAGCCGCCCTCTTTCAAAAGGGCTGGGCGCAAGGTCTGCGCAGGGCTAAGAAACCATCCCGGGGGTGAAAGAAAGAGCAAGCTGGACCAGAGCCCATTGTCCAGGAGTCGGCTAAGGAAGAAGTTGAGATGGTTGCCCGTGCCTGGAAGCGAAGCTGCTTTTCAGTCAGCTTCTCTTTTCTTAGGGCACGTTGTCTGCAAAGATGTTCAGCCTGTGTTGCCCTGTAAATTGGTCTGCAGGTTACTAGCTATGGCTTCCAGCCCGGCGGGAGGCCCAGATACTATGGAAATGAAGCCTGCTATTATTAAAAGTAAAAAGCCACAACGCTGGTGGCCACCACGCCCGCTGCGGCTGCTAAGAGTGATAGCGGTAAGACTGAGAATACTAGGATTTTGCAAGGCCTAAAGAGTGCAAGAGAGAAAGCGAATGTAAAAGAAGCAAGTGTGCAGTGTAAAAAGTGAATGTAAAAATGGCATAGAGGAGAGTGACCCCTGCTGGTGGAAGTGAGGAAAAGCAAAAGCCTACAGCACCTGGTATTCCCAGGCGGTCTCCCATCCAAGTACTAACCAGGCCCGACCCTGTTTAGCTTCCGAGATCAGACGAGATCGGGCGTGTTCAGGGTGGTGTGGCCGTAGGCGGAGACAAATTTCTCACTTACTCCTCTTCTACTTTGCAGCCTGGCTGCTGGCAGCTCTTTGCACTACTTCACGCTAGACCTTTTTCTTCACTTTTTGCCTTCTCTTAAGGGAACTTCATACTCCAACAGGAGCAGTGCAAGAGCTGGGGGCGGCCCTTATACCCACAGGTGTTGTTCAGCAACCAGTCACAGGCCGCAGCCGCCCTCTTTCAAAAGGGCTGGGCGCAAGGTCTGCGCAGGGCTAAGAAACCATCCCGGGGGTGAAAGAAAGAGCAAGCTGGACCAGAGCCCATTGTCCAGGAGTCGGCTAAGGAAGAAGTTGAGATGGTTGCCCGTGCCTGGAAGCGAAGCTGCTTTTCAGTCAGCTTCTCTTTTCTTAGGGCACGTTGTCTGCAAAGATGTTCAGCCTGTGTTGCCCTGTAAATTGGTCTGCAGGTTACTAGCTATGGCTTCCAGCCCGGCGGGAGGCCCAGATACTATGGAAATGAAGCCTGCTATTATTAAAAGTAAAAAGCCACAACGCTGGTGGCCACCACGCCCGCTGCGGCTGCTAAGAGTGATAGCGGTAAGACTGAGAATACTAGGATTTTGCAAGGCCTAAAGAGTGCAAGAGAGAAAGCGAATGTAAAAGAAGCAAGTGTGCAGTGTAAAAAGTGAATGTAAAAATGGCATAGAGGAGAGTGACCCCTGCTGGTGGAAGTGAGGAAAAGCAAAAGCCTACAGCACCTGGTATTCCCAGGCGGTCTCCCATCCAAGTACTAACCAGGCCCGACGCTGCTTAGCTTCCGAGATCAGACGAGATCGGGCGTGTTCAGGGTGGTGTGGCCGTAGGCAGAGACAGGCTTCTCACTTACTCCTCTTCTACTTTGCAGCCTGGCTGCTGGCAGCTCTTTGCACTACTTCACGCTAGACCTTCTTCTTCACTTTTTGCCTTCTCTTAAGGGAACTTCATACTCCAACAGGAGCAGTGCAAGAGCTGGGGGGCGGCCCTTATACCCACAGGTGTTGTTCAGCAACCAGTCACAGGCCGCAGCCGCCCTCTTTCAAAAGGGCTGGGCGCAAGGTCTGCGCAGGGCTAAGAAACCATCCCGGGGGTGAAAGAAAGAGCAAGCTGGACCAGAGCCCATTGTCCAGTAGTCGGCTAAGGAAGAAGTTGAGATGGTTGCCCGTGCCTGGAAGCAAAGCTGCTTTTCAGTCAGCTTCTCTTTTCTTAGGGCGCGTTGTCTGCAAAGATGTTCAGCCTGTGTTGCCCTGTAAATTGGTCTGCAGGTTACTAGCTATGGCTTCCAGCCCGGCGGGAGGCCCAGATACTATGGAAATGAAGCCTGCTATTATTAAAAGTAAAAAGCCACAACGCTGGTGGCCACCACGCCCGCTGCGGCTGCTAAGAGTGATAGCGGTAAGACTGAGAATACTAGGATTTTGCAAGGCCTAAAGAGTGCAAGAGAGAAAGCGAATGTAAAAGAAGCAAGTGTGCAGTGTAAAAAGTGAATGTAAAAATGGCATAGAGGAGAGTGACCCCTGCTGGTGGAAGTGAGGAAAAGCAAAAGCCTACAGCACCTGGTATTCCCAGGCGGTCTCCCATCCAAGTACTAACCAGGCCCGACCCTGCTTAGCTTCCGAGATAAGACGAGATCAGGCGTGTTCAGGGTGGTGTGGCCGTAGGCAGAGACAGGCTTCTCACTTACTCCTCTTCTACTTTGCAGCCTGGCTGCTGGCAGCCCTTTGCACTACTTCACGCTAGACCTTTTTCTTCACTTTTTGCCTTCTCTTAAGGGAACTTCATACTCCAACAGGAGCAGTGCAAGAGCTGGGGGCGGCCCTTATACCCACAGGTGTTGTTCAGCAACCAGTCACAGGCCGCAGCCGCCCTCTTTCAAAAGGGCTGGGCGCAAGGTCTGCGCAGGGCTAAGAAACCATCCCGGGGGTGAAAGAAAGAGCAAGCTGGACCAGAGCCCATTGTCCAGGAGTCGGCTAAGGAAGAAGTTGAGATGGTTGCCCGTGCCTGGAAGCGAAGCTGCTTTTCAGTCAGCTTCTCTTTTCTTAGGGCACGTTGTCTGCAAAGATGTTCAGCCTGTGTTGCCCTGTAAATTGGTCTGCAGGTTACTAGCTATGGCTTCCAGCCCGGCGGGAGGCCCAGATACTATGGAAATGAAGCCTGCTATTATTAAAAGTAAAAAGCCACAACGCTGGTGGCCACCACGCCCGCTGCGGCTGCTAAGAGTGATAGCGGTAAGACTGAGAATACTAGGATTTTGCAAGGCCTAAAGAGTGCAAGAGAGAAAGCGAATGTAAAAGAAGCAAGTGTGCAGTGTAAAAAGTGAATGTAAAAATGGCATAGAGGAGAGTGACCCCTGCTGGTGGAAGTGAGGAAAAGCAAAAGCCTACAGCACCTGGTATTCCCAGGCGGTCTCCCATCCAAGTACTAACCAGGCCCGACCCTGCTTAGCTTCCGAGATCAGACGAGATCGGGCGTGTTCAGGGTGGTGTGGCTGTAGGCAGAGACAGTCTTCTCACTTACTCCTCTTCTACTTTGCAGCCTGGCTGCTGGCAGCTCTCTGCACTACTTCACGCTAGACCTTTTTCTTCACTTTTTGCCTTCTCTTAAGGGAACTTCATACTCCAACAGGAGCAGTGCAAGAGCTGGGGGCGGCCCTTATACCCACAGGTGTTGTTCAGCAACCAGTCACAGGCCGCAGCCGCCCTCTTTCAAAAGGGCTGGGCGCAAGGTCTGCGCAGGGCTAAGAAACCATCCCGGGGGTGAAAGAAAGAGCAAGCTGGACCAGAGCCCATTGTCCAGGAGTCGGCTAAGGAAGAAGTTGAGATGGTTGCCCGTGCCTGGAAGCGAAGCTGCTTTTCAGTCAGCTTCTCTTTTCTTAGGGCGCGTTGTCTGCAAAGATGTTCAGCCTGTGTTGCCCTGTAAATTGGTCTGCAGGTTACTAGCTATGGCTTCCAGCCCGGCGGGAGGCCCAGATACTATGGAAATGAAGCCTGCTATTATTAAAAGTAAAAAGCCACAACGCTGGTGGCCACCACGCCCGCTGCGGCTGCTAAGAGTGATAGCGGTAAGACTGAGAATACTAGGATTTTGCAAGGCCTAAAGAGTGCAAGAGAGAAAGCGAATGTAAAAGAAGCAAGTGTGCAGTGTAAAAAGTGAATGTAAAAATGGCATAGAGGAGAGTGACCCCTGCTGGTGGAAGTGAGGAAAAGCAAAAGCCTACAGCACCTGGTATTCCCAGGCGGTCTCCCATCCAAGTACTAACCAGGCCCGACCCTGCTTAGCTTCCGAGATCAGACGAGATCGGGCGTGTTCAGGGTGGTGTGGCTGTAGGCAGAGACAGGCTTCTCACTTACTCCTCTTCTACTTTGCAGCCTGGCTGCTGGCAGCCCTTTGCACTACTTCACGCTAGACCTTTTTCTTCACTTTTTGCCTTCTCTTAAGGGAACTTCATACTCCAACAGGAGCAGTGCAAGAGCTGGGGGCGGCCCTTATACCCACAGGTGTTGTTCAGCAACCAGTCACAGGCCGCAGCCGCCCTCTTTCAAAAGGGCTGGGCGCAAGGTCTGCGCAGGGCTAAGAAACCATCCCGGGGGTGAAAGAAAGAGCAAGCTGGACCAGAGCCCATTGTCCAGGAGTCGGCTAAGGAAGAAGTTGAGATGGTTGCCCGTGCCTGGAAGCGAAGCTGCTTTTCAGTCAGCTTCTCTTTTCTTAGGGCGCGTTGTCTGCAAAGATGTTCAGCCTGTGTTGCCCTGTAAATTGGTCTGCAGGTTACTAGCTATGGCTTCCAGCCCGGCGGGAGGCCCAGATACTATGGAAATGAAGCCTGCTATTATTAAAAGTAAAAAGCCACAACGCTGGTGGCCACCACGCCCGCTGCGGCTGCTAAGAGTGATAGCGGTAAGACTGAGAATACTAGGATTTTGCAAGGCCTAAAGAGTGCAAGAGAGAAAGCGAATGTAAAAGAAGCAAGTGTGCAGTGTAAAAAGTGAATGTAAAAATGGCATAGAGGAGAGTGACCCCTGCTGGTGGAAGTGAGGAAAAGCAAAAGCCTACAGCACCTGGTATTCCCAGGCGGTCTCCCATCCAAGTACTAACCAGGCCCGACCCTGCTTAGCTTCCGAGATCAGACGAGATCGGGCGTGTTCAGGGTGGTGTGGCCGTAGGCAGAGACAGGCTTCTCACTTACTCCTCTTCTACTTTGCAGCCTGGCTGCTGGCAGCTCTTTGCACTACTTCACGCTAGACCTTTTTCTTCACTTTTTGCCTTCTCTTAAGGGAACTTCATACTCCAACAGGAGCAGTGCAAGAGCTGGGGGCGGCCCTTATACCCACAGGTGTTGTTCAGCAACCAGTCACAGGCCGCAGCCGCCCTCTTTCAAAAGGGCTGGGCGCAAGGTCTGCGCAGGGCTAAGAAACCATCCCGGGGGTGAAAGAAAGAGCAAGCTGGACCAGAGCCCATTGTCCAGGAGTCGGCTAAGGAAGAAGTTGAGATGGTTGCCCGTGCCTGGAAGCGAAGCTGCTTTTCAGTCAGCTTCTCTTTTCTTAGGGCACGTTGTCTGCAAAGATGTTCAGCCTGTGTTGCCCTGTAAATTGGTCTGCAGGTTACTAGCTATGGCTTCCAGCCCGGCTGGAGGCCCAGATACTATGGAAATGAAGCCTGCTATTATTAAAAGTAAAAAGCCACAACGCTGGTGGCCACCACGCCCGCTGCGGCTGCTAAGAGTGATAGCGGTAAGACTGAGAATACTAGGATTTTGCAAGGCCTAAAGAGTGCAAGAGAGAAAGCGAATGTAAAAGAAGCAAGTGTGCAGTGTAAAAAGTGAATGTAAAAATGGCATAGAGGAGAGTGACCCCTGCTGGTGGAAGTGAGGAAAAGCAAAAGCCTACAGCACCTGGTATTCCCAGGCGGTCTCCCATCCAAGTACTAACCAGGCCCGACCCTGTTTAGCTTCCGAGATCAGACGAGATCGGGCGTGTTCAGGGTGGTGTGGCCGTAGGCGGAGACAAATTTCTCACTTACTCCTCTTCTACTTTGCAGCCTGGCTGCTGGCAGCTCTTTGCACTACTTCACGCTAGACCTTTTTCTTCACTTTTTGCCTTCTCTTAAGGGAACTTCATACTCCAACAGGAGCAGTGCAAGAGCTGGGGGCGGCCCTTATACCCACAGGTGTTGTTCAGCAACCAGTCACAGGCCGCAGCCGCCCTCTTTCAAAAGGGCTGGGCGCAAGGTCTGCGCAGGGCTAAGAAACCATCCCGGGGGTGAAAGAAAGAGCAAGCTGGACCAGAGCCCATTGTCCAGGAGTCGGCTAAGGAAGAAGTTGAGATGGTTGCCCGTGCCTGGAAGCGAAGCTGCTTTTCAGTCAGCTTCTCTTTTCTTAGGGCACGTTGTCTGCAAAGATGTTCAGCCTGTGTTGCCCTGTAAATTGGTCTGCAGGTTACTAGCTATGGCTTCCAGCCCGGCGGGAGGCCCAGATACTATGGAAATGAAGCCTGCTATTATTAAAAGTAAAAAGCCACAACGCTGGTGGCCACCACGCCCGCTGCGGCTGCTAAGAGTGATAGCGGTAAGACTGAGAATACTAGGATTTTGCAAGGCCTAAAGAGTGCAAGAGAGAAAGCGAATGTAAAAGAAGCCAGTGTGCAGTGTAAAAAGTGAATGTAAAAATGGCATAGAGGAGAGTGACCCCTGCTGGTGGAAGTGAGGAAAAGCAAAAGCCTACAGCACCTGGTATTCCCAGGCGGTCTCCCATCCAAGTACTAACCAGGCCCGACCCTGCTTAGCTTCCGAGATCAGACGAGATCGGGCGTGTTCAGGGTGGTGTGGCTGTAGGCAGAGACAGTCTTCTCACTTACTCCTCTTCTACTTTGCAGCCTGGCTGCTGGCAGCTCTCTGCACTACTTCACGCTAGACCTTTTTCTTCACTTTTTGCCTTCTCTTAAGGGAACTTCATACTCCAACAGGAGCAGTGCAAGAGCTGGGGGCGGCCCTTATACCCACAGGTGTTGTTCAGCAACCAGTCACAGGCCGCAGCCGCCCTCTTTCAAAAGGGCTGGGCGCAAGGTCTGCGCAGGGCTAAGAAACCATCCCGGGGGTGAAAGAAAGAGCAAGCTGGACCAGAGCCCATTGTCCAGGAGTCGGCTAAGGAAGAAGTTGAGATGGTTGCCCGTGCCTGGAAGCGAAGCTGCTTTTCAGTCAGCTTCTCTTTTCTTAGGGCGCGTTGTCTGCAAAGATGTTCAGCCTGTGTTGCCCTGTAAATTGGTCTGCAGGTTACTAGCTATGGCTTCCAGCCCGGCGGGAGGCCCAGATACTATGGAAATGAAGCCTGCTATTATTAAAAGTAAAAAGCCACAACGCTGGTGGCCAACACGCCCGCTGCGGCTGCTAAGAGTGATAGCGGTAAGACTGAGAATACTAGGATTTTGCAAGGCCTAAAGAGTGCAAGAGAGAAAGCGAATGTAAAAGAAGCAAGTGTGCAGTGTAAAAAGTGAATGTAAAAATGGCATAGAGGAGAGTGACCCCTGCTGGTGGAAGTGAGGAAAAGCAAAAGCCTACAGCACCTGGTATTCCCAGGCGGTCTCCCATCCAAGTACTAACCAGGCCCGACCCTGCTTAGCTTCCGAGATCAGACGAGAAAGGTCGTGTTCAGGGTGGTGTGGCCGTAGGCAGAGACAGGCTTCTCACTTACTCCTCTTCTACTTTGCAGCCTGGCTGCTGGCAGCCCTTTGCACTACTTCACGCTAGACCTTTTTCTTCACTTTTTGCCTTCTCTTAAGGGAACTTCATACTCCAACAGGAGCAGTGCAAGAGCTGGGGGCGGCCCTTATACCCACAGGTGTTGTTCAGCAACCAGTCACAGGCCGCAGCCGCCCTCTTTCAAAAGGGCTGGGCGCAAGGTCTGCGCAGGGCTAAGAAACCATCCCGGGGGTGAAAGAAAGAGCAAGCTGGACCAGAGCCCATTGTCCAGGAGTCGGCTAAGGAAGAAGTTGAGATGGTTGCCCGTGCCTGGAAGCGAAGCTGCTTTTCAGTCAGCTTCTCTTTTCTTAGGGCACGTTGTCTGCAAAGATGTTCAGCCTGTGTTGCCCTGTAAATTGGTCTGCAGGTTACTAGCTATGGCTTCCAGCCCGGCGGGAGGCCCAGATACTATGGAAATGAAGCCTGCTATTATTAAAAGTAAAAAGCCACAACGCTGGTGGCCACCACGCCCGCTGCGGCTGCTAAGAGTGATAGCGGTAAGACTGAGAATACTAGGATTTTGCAAGGCCTAAAGAGTGCAAGAGAGAAAGCGAATGTAAAAGAAGCAAGTGTGCAGTGTAAAAAGTGAATGTAAAAATGGCATAGAGGAGAGTGACCCCTGCTGGTGGAAGTGAGGAAAAGCAAAAGCCTACAGCACCTGGTATTCCCAGGCGGTCTCCCATCCAAGTACTAACCAGGCCCGACCCTGCTTAGCTTCCGAGATCAGACGAGATCGGGCGTGTTCAGGGTGGTGTGGCCGTAGGCAGAGACAGGCTTCTCACTTACTCCTCTTCTACTTTGCAGCCTGGCTGCTGGCAGCTCTTTGCACTACTTCACGCTAGACCTTCTTCTTCACTTTTTGCCTTCTCTTAAGGGAACTTCATACTCCAACAGGAGCAGTGCAAGAGCTGGGGGGCGACCCTTATACCCACAGGTGTTGTTCAGCAACCAGTCACAGGCCGCAGCCGCCCTCTTTCAAAAGGGCTGGGCGCAAGGTCTGCGCAGGGCTAAGAAACCATCCCGGGGGTGAAAGAAAGAGCAAGCTGGACCAGAGCCCATTGTCCAGTAGTCGGCTAAGGAAGAAGTTGAGATGGTTGCCCGTGCCTGGAAGCGAAGCTGCTTTTCAGTCAGCTTCTCTTTTCTTAGGGCGCGTTGTCTGCAAAGATGTTCAGCCTGTGTTGCCCTGTAAATTGGTCTGCAGGTTACTAGCTATGGCTTCCAGCCCGGCGGGAGGCCCAGATACTATGGAAATGAAGCCTGCTATTATTAAAAGTAAAAAGCCACAACGCTGGTGGCCACCACGCCCGCTGCGGCTGCTAAGAGTGATAGCGGTAAGACTGAGAATACTAGGATTTTGCAAGGCCTAAAGAGTGCAAGAGAGAAAGCGAATGTAAAAGAAGCAAGTGTGCAGTGTAAAAAGTGAATGTAAAAATGGCATAGAGGAGAGTGACCCCTGCTGGTGGAAGTGAGGAAAAGCAAAAGCCTACAGCACCTGGTATTCCCAGGCAGTCTCCCTTCCAAGTACTAACCAGGCCCGACCCTGCTTAGCTTCCGAGATCAGACGAGATCGGGCGTGTTCAGGGTGGTGTGGCCATAGGCGGAGACAAATTTCTCACTTACTCCTCTTCTACTTTGCAGCCTGGCTGCTGGCAGCTCTTTGCACTACTTCACGCTAGACCTTTTTCTTCACTTTTTGCCTTCTCTTAAGGGAACTTCATACTCCAACAGGAGCAGTGCAAGAGCTGGGGGCGGCCCTTATACCCACAGGTGTTGTTCAGCAACCAGTCACAGGCCGCAGCCGCCCTCTTTCAAAAGGGCTGGGCGCAAGGTCTGCGCAGGGCTAAGAAACCATCCCGGGGGTGAAAGAAAGAGCAAGCTGGACCAGAGCCCATTGTCCAGGAGTCGGCTAAGGAAGAAGTTGAGATGGTTGCCCGTGCCTGGAAGCGAAGCTGCTTTTCAGTCAGCTTCTCTTTTCTTAGGGCACGTTGTCTGCAAAGATGTTCAGCCTGTGTTGCCCTGTAAATTGGTCTGCAGGTTACTAGCTATGGCTTCCAGCCCGGCGGGAGGCCCAGATACTATGGAAATGAAGCCTGCTATTATTAAAAGTAAAAAGCCACAACGCTGGTGGCCACCATGCCCGCTGCGGCTGCTAAGAGTGATAGCGGTAAGACTGAGAATACTAGGATTTTGCAAGGCCTAAAGAGTGCAAGAGAGAAAGCGAATGTAAAAGAAGCAAGTGTGCAGTGTAAAAAGTGAATGTAAAAATGGCATAGAGGAGAGTGACCCCTGCTGGTGGAAGTGAGGAAAAGCAAAAGCCTACAGCACCTGGTATTCCCAGGCGGTCTCCCATCCAAGTACTAACCAGGCACAACCCTGCTTAGCTTCCGAGATCAGACGAGATCGGGCGTGTTCAGGGTGGTGTGGCCGTAGGCAGAGACAGGCTTCTCACTTACTCCTCTTCTACTTTGCAGCCTGGCTGCTGGCAGCCCTTTGCACTACTTCACGCTAGACCTTTTTCTTCACTTTTTGCCTTCTCTTAAGGGAACTTCATACTCCAACAGGAGCAGTGCAAGAGCTGGGGGCGGCCCTTATACCCACAGGTGTTGTTCAGCAACCAGTCACAGGCCGCAGCCGCCCTCTTTCAAAAGGGCTGGGCGCAAGGTCTGCGCAGGGCTAAGAAACCATCCCGGGGGTGAAAGAAAGAGCAAGCTGGACCAGAGCCCATTGTCCAGGAGTCGGCTAAGGAAGAAGTTGAGATGGTTGCCCGTGCCTGGAAGCGAAGCTGCTTTTCAGTCAGCTTCTCTTTTCTTAGGGCACGTTGTCTGCAAAGATGTTCAGCCTGTGTTGCCCTGTAAATTGGTCTGCAGGTTACTAGCTATGGCTTCCAGCCCGGCGGGAGGCCCAGATACTATGGAAATGAAGCCTGCTATTATTAAAAGTAAAAAGCCACAACGCTGGTGGCCACCACGCCCGCTGCGGCTGCTAAGAGTGATAGCGGTAAGACTGAGAATACTAGGATTTTGCAAGGCCTAAAGAGTGCAAGAGAGAAAGCGAATGTAAAAGAAGCAAGTGTGCAGTGTAAAAAGTGAATGTAAAAATGGCATAGAGGAGAGTGACCCCTGCTGGTGGAAGTGAGGAAAAGCAAAAGCCTACAGCACCTGGTATTCCCAGGCGGTCTCCCATCCAAGTACTAACCAGGCCCGACCCTGCTTAGCTTCCGAGATCAGACGAGATCGGGCGTGTTCAGGGTGGTGTGGCCGTAGGCAGAGACAGGCTTCTCACTTACTCCTCTTCTACTTTGCAGCCTGGCTGCTGGCAGCTCTTTGCACTACTTCACGCTAGACCTTCTTCTTCACTTTTTGCCTTCTCTTAAGGGAACTTCATACTCCAACAGGAGCAGTGCAAGAGCTGGGGGGCGGCCCTTATACCCACAGGTGTTGTTCAGCAACCAGTCACAGGCCGCAGCCGCCCTCTTTCAAAAGGGCTGGGCGCAAGGTCTGCGCAGGGCTAAGAAACCATCCCGGGGGTGAAAGAAAGAGCAAGCTGGACCAGAGCCCATTGTCCAGTAGTCGGCTAAGGAAGAAGTTGAGATGGTTGCCCGTGCCTGGAAGCGAAGCTGCTTTTCAGTCAGCTTCTCTTTTCTTAGGGCGCGTTGTCTGCAAAGATGTTCAGCCTGTGTTGCCCTGTAAATTGGTCTGCAGGTTACTAGCTATGGCTTCCAGCCCGGCGGGAGGCCCAGATACTATGGAAATGAAGCCTGCTATTATTAAAAGTAAAAAGCCACAACGCTGGTGGCCACCACGCCCGCTGCGGCTGCTAAGAGTGATAGCGGTAAGACTGAGAATACTAGGATTTTGCAAGGCCTAAAGAGTGCAAGAGAGAAAGCGAATGTAAAAGAAGCAAGTGTGCAGTGTAAAAAGTGAATGTAAAAATGGCATAGAGGAGAGTGACCCCTGCTGGTGGAAGTGAGGAAAAGCAAAAGCCTACAGCACCTGGTATTCCCAGGCGGTCTCCCATGCAAGTACTAACCAGGCCCGACCCTGCTTAGCTTCCGAGATCAGACGAGATCGGGCGTGTTCAGGGTGGTGTGGCCGTAGGCAGAGACAGGCTTCTCACTTACTCCTCTTCTACTTTGCAGCCTGGCTGCTGGCAGCCCTTTGCACTACTTCACGCTAGACCTTTTTCTTCACTTTTTGCCTTCTCTTAAGGGAACTTCATACTCCAACAGGAGCAGTGCAAGAGCTGGGGGCGGCCCTTATACCCACAGGTGTTGTTCAGCAACCAGTCACAGGCCGCAGCCGCCCTCTTTCAAAAGGGCTGGGCGCAAGGTCTGCGCAGGGCTAAGAAACCATCCCGGGGGTGAAAGAAAGAGCAAGCTGGACCAGAGCCCATTGTCCAGTAGTCGGCTAAGGAAGAAGTTGAGATGGTTGCCCGTGCCTGGAAGCGAAGCTGCTTTTCAGTCAGCTTCTCTTTTCTTAGGGCGCGTTGTCTGCAAAGATGTTCAGCCTGTGTTGCCCTGTAAATTGGTCTGCAGGTTACTAGCTATGGCTTCCAGCCCGGCGGGAGGCCCAGATACTATGGAAATGAAGCCTGCTATTATTAAAAGAAAAAAGCCACAACGCTGGTGGCCACCACGCCCGCTGCGGCTGCTAAGAGTGATAGCGGTAAGACTGAGAATACTAGGATTTTGCAAGGCCTAAAGAGTGCAAGAGAGAAAGCGAATGTAAAAGAAGCAAGTGTGCAGTGTAAAAAGTGAATGTAAAAATGGCATAGAGGAGAGTGACCCCTGCTGGTGGAAGTGAGGAAAAGCAAAAGCCTACAGCACCTGGTATTCCCAGGCGGTCTCCCATCCAAGTACTAACCAGGCCCGACCCTGCTTAGCTTCCGAGATCAGACGAGATCGGGCGTGTTCAGGGTGGTGTGGCCGTAGGCGGAGACAAACTTCTCACTTACTCCTCTTCTACTTTGCAGCCTGGCTGCTGGCAGCTCTTTGCACTACTTCACGCTAGACCTTTTTCTTCACTTTTTGCCTTCTCTTAAGGGAACTTCATACTCCAACAGGAGCAGTGCAAGAGCTGGGGGGCGGCCCTTATACCCACAGGTGTTGTTCAGCAACCAGTCACAGGCCGCAGCCGCCCTCTTTCAAAAGGGCTGGGCGCAAGGTCTGCGCAGGGCTAAGAAACCATCCCGGGGGTGAAAGAAAGAGCAAGCTGGACCAGAGCCCATTGTCCAGGAGTCGGCTAAGGAAGAAGTTGAGATGGTTGCCCGTGCCTGGAAGCGAAGCTGCTTTTCAGTCAGCTTCTCTTTTCTTAGGGCGCGTTGTCTGCAAAGATGTTCAGCCTGTGTTGCCCTGTAAATTGGTCTGCAGGTTACTAGCTATGGCTTCCAGCCCGGCGGGAGGCCCAGATACTATGGAAATGAAGCCTGCTATTATTAAAAGTAAAAAGCCACAACGCTGGTGGCCACCACGCCCGCTGCGGCTGCTAAGAGTGATAGCGGTAAGACTGAGAATACTAGGATTTTGCAAGGCCTAAAGAGTGCAAGAGAGAAAGCGAATGTAAAAGAAGCAAGTGTGCAGTGTAAAAAGTGAATGTAAAAATGGCATAGAGGAGAGTGACCCCTGCTGGTGGAAGTGAGGAAAAGCAAAAGCCTACAGCACCTGGTATTCCCAGGCGGTCTCCCATCCAAGTACTAACCAGGCCCGACCCTGCTTAGCTTCCGAGATCAGACGAGTTCAGGGTGGTGTGGCCGTAGGCAGAGACAGGCTTCTCACTTACTCCTCTTCTACTTTGCAGCCTGGCTGCTGGCAGCCCTTTGCACTACTTCACGCTAGACCTTTTTCTTCACTTTTTGCCTTCTCTTAAGGGAACTTCATACTCCAACAGGAGCAGTGCAAGAGCTGGGGGCGGCCCTTATACCCACAGGTGTTGTTCAGCAACCAGTCACAGGCCGCAGCCGCCCTCTTTCAAAAGGGCTGGGCGCAAGGTCTGCGCAGGGCTAAGAAACCATCCCGGGGGTGAAAGAAAGATCAAGCTGGACCAGAGCCCATTGTCCAGGAGTCGGCTAAGGAAGAAGTTGAGATGGTTGCCCGTGCCTGGAAGCGAAGCTGCTTTTCAGTCAGCTTCTCTTTTCTTAGGGCACGTTGTCTGCAAAGATGTTCAGCCTGTGTTGCCCTGTAAATTGGTCTGCAGGTTACTAGCTATGGCTTCCAGCCCGGCGGGAGGCCCAGATACTATGGAAATGAAGCCTGCTATTATTAAAAGTAAAAAGCCACAACGCTGGTGGCCACCACGCCCGCTGCGGCTGCTAAGAGTGATAGCGGTAAGACTGAGAATACTAGGATTTTGCAAGGCCTAAAGAGTGCAAGAGAGAAAGCGAATGTAAAAGAAGCAAGTGTGCAGTGTAAAAAGTGAATGTAAAAATGGCATAGAGGAGAGTGACCCCTGCTGGTGGAAGTGAGGAAAAGCAAAAGCCTACAGCACCTGGAATTCCCAGGCGGTCTCCCATCCAAGTACTAACCAGGCCCGACCCTGCTTAGCTTCCGAGATCAGACGAGATCGGGCGTGTTCAGGGTGGTGTGGCCGTAGGCAGAGACAGGCTTCTCACTTACTCCTCTTCTACTTTGCAGCCTGGCTGCTGGCAGCTCTTTGCACTACTTCACGCTAGACCTTCTTCTTCACTTTTTGCCTTCTCTTAAGGGAACTTCATACTCCAACAGGAGCAGTGCAAGAGCTGGGGGGCGGCCCTTATACCCACAGGTGTTGTTCAGCAACCAGTCACAGGCCGCAGCCGCCCTCTTTCAAAAGGGCTGGGCGCAAGGTCTGCGCAGGGCTAAGAAACCATCCCGGGGGTGAAAGAAAGAGCAAGCTGGACCAGAGCCCATTGTCCAGTAGTCGGCTAAGGAAGAAGTTGAGATGGTTGCCCGTGCCTGGAAGCGAAGCTGCTTTTCAGTCAGCTTCTCTTTTCTTAGGGCGCGTTGTCTGCAAAGATGTTCAGCCTGTGTTGCCCTGTAAATTGGTCTGCAGGTTACTAGCTATGGCTTCCAGCCCGGCGGGAGGCCCAGATACTATGGAAATGAAGCCTGCTATTATTAAAAGTAAAAAGCCACAACGCTGGTGGCCACCACGCCCGCTGCGGCTGCTAAGAGTGATAGCGGTAAGACTGAGAATACTAGGATTTTGCAAGGCCTAAAGAGTGCAAGAGAGAAAGCGAATGTAAAAGAAGCAAGTGTGCAGTGTAAAAAGTGAATGTAAAAATGGCATAGAGGAGAGTGACCCCTGCTGGTGGAAGTGAGGAAAAGCAAAAGCCTACAGCACCTGGTATTCCCAGGCGGTCTCCCATCCAAGTACTAACCAGGCCCGACCCTGCTTAGCTTCCGAGATCAGACGAGATCGGGCGTGTTCAGGGTGGTGTGGCCGTAGGCGGAGACAAATTTCTCACTTACTCCTCTTCTACTTTGCAGCCTGGCTGCTGGCAGCTCTTTGCACTACTTCACCCTAGACCTTTTTCTTCACTTTTTGCCTTCTCTTAAGGGAACTTCATACTCCAACAGGAGCAGTGCAAGAGCTGGGGGCGGCCCTTATACCCACAGGTGTTGTTCAGCAACCAGTCACAGGCCGCAGCCGCCCTCTTTCAAAAGGGCTGGGCGCAAGGTCTGCGCAGGGCTAAGAAACCATCCCGGGGGTGAAAGAAAGAGCAAGCTGGACCAGAGCCCATTGTCCAGGAGTCGGCTAAGGAAGAAGTTGAGATGGTTGCCCGTGCCTGGAAGCGAAGCTGCTTTTCAGTCAGCTTCTCTTTTCTTAGGGCGCGTTGTCTGCAAAGATGTTCAGCCTGTGTTGCCCTGTAAATTGGACTGCAGGTTACTAGCTATGGCTTCCAGCCCGGCGGGAGGCCCAGATACTATGGAAATGAAGCCTGCTATTATTAAAAGTAAAAAGCCACAACGCTGGTGGCCACCACGCCCGCTGCGGCTGCTAAGAGTGATAGCGGTAAGACTGAGAATACTAGGATTTTGCAAGGCCTAAAGAGTGCAAGAGAGAAAGCGAATGTAAAAGAAGCAAGTGTGCAGTGTAAAAAGTGAATGTAAAAATGGCATAGAGGAGAGTGACCCCTGCTGGTGGAAGTGAGGAAAAGCAAAAGCCTACAGCACCTGGTATTCCCAGGCGGTCTCCCATCCAAGTACTAACCAGGCCCAACCCTGCTTAGCTTCCGAGATCAGACAAGATCGGGCGTGTTCAGGGTGGTGTGGCCGTAGGCAGAGACAGGCTTCTCACTTACTCCTCTTCTACTTTGCAGCCTGGCTGCTGGCAGCTCTTTGCACTACTTCACGCTAGACCTTCTTCTTCACTTTTTGCCTTCTCTTAAGGGAACTTCATACTCCAACAGGAGCAGTGCAAGAGCTGGGGGGCGGCCCTTATACCCACAGGTGTTGTTCAGCAACCAGTCACAGGCCGCAGCCGCCCTCTTTCAAAAGGGCTGGGCGCAAGGTCTGCGCAGGGCTAAGAAACCATCCCGGGGGTGAAAGAAAGAGCAAGCTGGACCAGAGCCCATTGTCCAGTAGTCGGCTAAGGAAGAAGTTGAGATGGTTGCCCGTGCCTGGAAGCGAAGCTGCTTTTCAGTCAGCTTCTCTTTTCTTAGGGCGCGTTGTCTGCAAAGATGTTCAGCCTGTGTTGCCCTGTAAATTGGTCTGCAGGTTACTAGCTATGGCTTCCAGCCCGGCGGGAGGCCCAGATACTATGGAAATGAAGCCTGCTATTATTAAAAGTAAAAAGCCACAACGCTGGTGGCCACCACGCCCGCTGCGGCTGCTAAGAGTGATAGCGGTAAGACTGAGAATACTAGGATTTTGCAAGGCCTAAAGAGTGCAAGAGAGAAAGCGAATGTAAAAGAAGCAAGTGTGCAGTGTAAAAAGTGAATGTAAAAATGGCATAGAGGAGAGTGACCCCTGCTGGTGGAAGTGAGGAAAAGCAAAAGCCTACAGCACCTGGTATTCCCAGGCGGTCTCCCATCCAAGTACTAACCAGGCCCGACCCTGCTTAGTTTCCGAGATCAGACGTGTTCAGGGTGGTGTGGCCGTAGGCAGAGACAGTCTTCTCACTTACTCCTCTTCTACTTTGCAGCCTGGCTGCTGGCAGCTCTTTGCACTACTTCACGCTAGACCTTTTTCTTCACTTTTTGCCTTCTCTTAAGGGAACTTCATACTCCAACAGGAGCAGTTCAAGAGCTGGGGGGCAGCCCTTATACCCACAGGTGTTGTTCAGCAACCAGTCACAGGCCGCAGCCGCCCTCTTTCAAAAGGGCTGGGCGCAAGGTCTGCGCAGGGCTAAGAAACCATCCCGGGGGTGAAAGAAAGAGCAAGCTGGACCAGAGCCCATTGTCCAGGAGTCGGCTAAGGAAGAAGTTGAGATGGTTGCCCGTGCCTGGAAGCGAAGCTGCTTTTTAGTCAGCTTCTCTTTTCTTAGGGCGCGTTGTCTGCAAAGATGTTCAGCCTGTGTTGCCCTGTAAATTGGTCTGCAGGTTACTAGCTATGGCTTCCAGCCCGGCGGGAGGCCCAGATACTATGGAAATGAAGCCTGCTATTATTAAAAGTAAAAAGCCACAACGCTGGTGGCCACCACGCCCGCTGCGGCTGCTAAGAGTGATAGCGGTAAGACTGAGAATACTAGGATTTTGCAAGGCCTAAAGAGTGCAAGAGAGAAAGCGAATGTAAAAGAAGCAAGTGTGCAGTGTAAAAAGTGAATGTAAAAATGGCATAGAGGAGAGTGACCCCTGCTGGTGGAAGTGAGGAAAAGCAAAAGCCTACAGCACCTGGTATTCCCAGGCGGTCTCCCATCCAAGTACTAACCAGGCCCGACCCTGCTTAGCTTCCGAGATCAGACGAGATCGGGCGTGTTCAGGGTGGTGTGGCCGTAGGCAGAGACAGGCTTCTCACTTACTCCTCTTCTACTTTGCAGCCTGGCTGCTGGCAGCCCTTTGCACTACTTCACGCTAGACCTTTTTCTTCACTTTTTGCCTTCTCTTAAGGGAACTTCATACTCCAACAGGAGCAGTGCAAGAGCTGGGGGCGGCCCTTATACCCACAGGTGTTGTTCAGCAACCAGTCACAGGCCGCAGCCGCCCTCTTTCAAAAGGGCTGGGCGCAAGGTCTGCGCAGGGCTAAGAAACCATCCCGGGGGTGAAAGAAAGAGCAAGCTGGACCAGAGCCCATTGTCCAGGAGTCGGCTAAGGAAGAAGTTGAGATGGTTGCCCGTGCCTGGAAGCGAAGCTGCTTTTCAGTCAGCTTCTCTTTTCTTAGGGCACGTTGTCTGCAAAGATGTTCAGCCTGTGTTGCCCTGTAAATTGGTCTGCAGGTTACTAGCTATGGCTTCCAGCCCGGCGGGAGGCCCAGATACTATGGAAATGAAGCCTGCTATTATTAAAAGTAAAAAGCCACAACGCTGGTGGCCACCACGCCCGCTGCGGCTGCTAAGAGTGATAGCGGTAAGACTGAGAATACTAGGATTTTGCAAGGCCTAAAGAGTGCAAGAGAGAAAGCGAATGTAAAAGAAGCAAGTGTGCAGTGTAAAAAGTGAATGTAAAAATGGCATAGAGGAGAGTGACCCCTGCTGGTGGAAGTGAGGAAAAGCAAAAGCCTACAGCACCTGGTATTCCCAGGCGGTCTCCCATCCAAGTACTAACCAGGCCCGACCCTGCTTAGCTTCCGAGATCAGACGAGATCGGGCGTGTTCAGGGTGGTGTGGCCGTAGGCGGAGACAATCTTCTCACTTACTCCTCTTCTACTTTGCAGCCTGGCTGCTGGCAGCTCTTTGCACTACTTCACGCTAGACCTTTTTCTTCACTTTTTGCCTTCTCTTAAGGGAACTTCATACTCCAACAGGAGCAGTGAAAGAGCTGGGGGCGGCCCTTATACCCACAGGTGTTGTTCAGCAACCAGTCACAGGCCGCAGCCGCCCTCTTTCAAAAGGGCTGGGCGCAAGGTCTGCGCAGGGCTAAGAAACCATCCCGGGGGTGAAAGAAAGAGCAAGCTGGACCAGAGCCCATTGTCCAGGAGTCGGCTAAGGAAGAAGTTGAGATGGTTGCCCGTGCCTGGAAGCGAAGCTGCTTTTCAGTCAGCTTCTCTTTTTTTAGGGCGCGTTGTCTGCAAAGATGTTCAGCCTGTGTTGCCCTGTAAATTGGACTGCAGGTTACTAGCTATGGCTTCCAGCCCGGCGGGAGGCCCAGATACTATGGAAATGAAGCCTGCTATTATTAAAAGTAAAAAGCCACAACGCTGGTGGCCACCACGCCCGCTGCGGCTGCTAAGAGTGATAGCGGTAAGACTGAGAATACTAGGATTTTGCAAGGCCTAAAGAGTGCAAGAGAGAAAGCGAATGTAAAAGAAGCAAGTGTGCAGTGTAAAAAGTGAATGTAAAAATGGCATAGAGGAGAGTGACCCCTGCTGGTGGAAGTGAGGAAAAGCAAAAGCCTACAGCACCTGGTATTCCCAGGCGGTCTCCCATCCAAGTACTAACCAGGCCCGACCCTGCTTAGCTTCCAAGATCAGACGAGATCGGGCGTGTTCAGGGTGGTGTGGCCGTAGGCAGAGACAGGCTTCTCACTTACTCCTCTTCTACTTTGCAGCCTGGCTGCTGGCAGCTCTTTGCACTACTTCACGCTAGACCTTCTTCTTCACTTTTTGCCTTCTCTTAAGGGAACTTCATACTCCAACAGGAGCAGTGCAAGAGCTGGGGGGCGGCCCTTATACCCACAGGTGTTGTTCAGCAACTAGTCACAGGCCGCAGCCGCCCTCTTTCAAAAGGGCTGGGCGCAAGGTCTGCGCAGGGCTAAGAAACCATCCCGGGGGTGAAAGAAAGAGCAAGCTGGACCAGAGCCCATTGTCCAGTAGTCGGCTAAGGAAGAAGTTGAGATGGTTGCCCGTGCCTGGAAGCGAAGCTGCTTTTCAGTCAGCTTCTCTTTTCTTAGGGCGCGTTGTCTGCAAAGATGTTCAGCCTGTGTTGCCCTGTAAATTGGTCTGCAGGTTACTAGCTATGGCTTCCAGCCCGGCGGGAGGCCCAGATACTATGGAAATGAAGCCTGCTATTATTAAAAGTAAAAAGCCACAACGCTGGTGGCCACCACGCCCGCTGCGGCTGCTAAGAGTGATAGCGGTAAGACTGAGAATACTAGGATTTTGCAAGGCCTAAAGAGTGCAAGAGAGAAAGCGAATGTAAAAGAAGCAAGTGTGCAGTGTAAAAAGTGAATGTAAAAATGGCATAGAGGAGAGTGACCCCTGCTGGTGGAAGTGAGGAAAAGCAAAAGCCTACAGCACCTGGTATTCCCAGGCGGTCTCCCATGCAAGTACTAACCAGGCCCGACCCTGCTTAGCTTCCGAGATCAGACGAGATCGGGCGTGTTTAGGGTGGTGTGGCCGTAGGCAGAGACAGGCTTCTCACTTACTCCTCTTCTACTTTGCAGCCTGGCTGCTGGCAGCCCTTTGCACTACTTCACGCTAGACCTTTTTCTTCACTTTTTGCCTTCTCTTAAGGGAACTTCATACTCCAACAGGAGCAGTGCTAGAGCTGGGGGCGGCCCTTATACCCACAGGTGTTGTTCAGCAACCAGTCACAGGCCGCAGCCGCCCTCTTTCAAAAGGGCTGGGCGCAAGGTCTGCGCAGGGCTAAGAAACCATCCCGGGGGTGAAAGAAAGAGCAAGCTGGACCAGAGCCCATTGTCCAGTAGTCGGCTAAGGAAGAAGTTGAGATGGTTGCCCGTGCCTGGAAGCGAAGCTGCTTTTCAGTCAGCTTCTCTTTTCTTAGGGCGCGTTGTCTGCAAAGATGTTCAGCCTGTGTTGCCCTGTAAATTGGTCTGCAGGTTACTAGCTATGGCTTCCAGCCCGGCGGGAGGCCCAGATACTATGGAAATGAAGCCTGCTATTATTAAAAGTAAAAAGCCACAACGCTGGTGGCCACCACGCCCGCTGCGGCTGCTAAGAGTGATAGCGGTAAGACTGAGAATACTAGGATTTTGCAAGGCCTAAAGAGTGCAAGAGAGAAAGCGAATGTAAAAGAAGCAAGTGTGCAGTGTAAAAAGTGAATGTAAAAATGGCATAGAGGAGAGTGACCCCTGCTGGTGGAAGTGAGGAAAAGCAAAAGCCTACAGCACCTGGTATTCCCAGGCAGTCTCCCTTCCAAGTACTAACCAGGCCCGACCCTGCTTAGCTTCCGAGATCAGACGAGATCGGGCGTGTTCAGGGTGGTGTGGCCATAGGCGGAGACAAATTTCTCACTTACTCCTCTTCTACTTTGCAGCCTGGCTGCTGGCAGCTCTTTGCACTACTTCACGCTAGACCTTTTTCTTCACTTTTTGCCTTCTCTTAAGGGAACTTCATACTCCAACAGGAGCAGTGCAAGAGCTGGGGGCGGCCCTTATACCCACAGGTGTTGTTCAGCAACCAGTCACAGGCCGCAGCCGCCCTCTTTCAAAAGGGCTGGGCGCAAGGTCTGCGCAGGGCTAAGAAACCATCCCGGGGGTGAAAGAAAGAGCAAGCTGGACCAGAGCCCATTGTCCAGGAGTCGGCTAAGGAAGAAGTTGAGATGGTTGCCCGTGCCTGGAAGCGAAGCTGCTTTTCAGTCAGCTTCTCTTTTCTTAGGGCACGTTGTCTGCAAAGATGTTCAGCCTGTGTTGCCCTGTAAATTGGTCTGCAGGTTACTAGCTATGGCTTCCAGCCCGGCGGGAGGCCCAGATACTATGGAAATGAAGCCTGCTATTATTAAAAGTAAAAAGCCACAACGCTGGTGGCCACCACGCCCGCTGCGGCTGCTAAGAGTGATAGCGGTAAGACTGAGAATACTAGGATTTTGCAAGGCCTAAAGAGTGCAAGAGAGAAAGCGAATGTAAAAGAAGCAAGTGTGCAGTGTAAAAAGTGAATGTAAAAATGGCATAGAGGAGAGTGACCCCTGCTGGTGGAAGTGAGGAAAAGCAAAAGCCTACAGCACCTGGTATTCCCAGGCGGTCTCCCATCCAAGTACAAACCAGGCCCGACCCTGCTTAGCTTCCGAGATCAGACGAGATCGGGCGTGTTCAGGGTGGTGTGGCCGTAGGCAGAGACAGGCTTCTCACTTACTCCTCTTCTACTTTGCAGCCTGGCTGCTGGCAGCCCTTTGCACTACTTCACGCTAGACCTTTTTCTTCACTTTTTGCCTTCTCTTAAGGGAACTTCATACTCCAACAGGAGCAGTGCAAGAGCTGGGGGCGGCCCTTATACCCACAGGTGTTGTTCAGCAACCAGTCACAGGCCGCAGCCGCCCTCTTTCAAAAGGGCTGGGCGCAAGGTCTGCGCAGGGCTAAGAAACCATCCCGGGGGTGAAAGAAAGAGCAAGCTGGACCAGAGCCCATTGTCCAGTAGTCGGCTAAGGAAGAAGTTGAGATGGTTGCCCGTGCCTGGAAGCGAAGCTGCTTTTCAGTCAGCTTCTCTTTTCTTAGGGCGCGTTGTCTGCAAAGATGTTCAGCCTGTGTTGCCCTGTAAATTGGTCTGCAGGTTACTAGCTATGGCTTCCAGCCCGGCGGGAGGCCCAGATACTATGGAAATGAAGCCTGCTATTATTAAAAGAAAAAAGCCACAACGCTGGTGGCCACCACGCCCGCTGCGGCTGCTAAGAGTGATAGCGGTAAGACTGAGAATACTAGGATTTTGCAAGGCCTAAAGAGTGCAAGAGAGAAAGCGAATGTAAAAGAAGCAAGTGTGCAGTGTAAAAAGTGAATGTAAAAATGGCATAGAGGAGAGTGACCCCTGCTGGTGGAAGTGAGGAAAAGCAAAAGCCTACAGCACCTGGTATTCCCAGGCGGTCTCCCATCCAAGTACTAACCAGGCCCGACCCTGCTTAGCTTCCGAGATCAGACGAGATCGGGCGTGTTCAGGGTGGTGTGGCCGTAGGCAGAGACAGGCTTCTCACTTACTCCTCTTCTACTTTGCAGCCTGGCTGCTGGCAGCTCTTTGCACTACTTCACGCTAGACCTTTTTCTTCACTTTTTGCCTTCTCTTAAGGGAACTTCATACTCCAACAGGAGCAGTGCAAGAGCTGGGGGCGGCCCTTATACCCACAGGTGTTGTTCAGCAACCAGTCACAGGCCGCAGCCGCCCTCTTTCAAAAGGGCTGGGCGCAAGGTCTGCGCAGGGCTAAGAAACCATCCCGGGGGTGAAAGAAAGAGCAAGCTGGACCAGAGCCCATTGTCCAGTAGTCGGCTAAGGAAGAAGTTGAGATGGTTGCCCGTGCCTGGAAGCGAAGCTGCTTTTCAGTCAGCTTCTCTTTTCTTAGGGCGCGTTGTCTGCAAAGATGTTCAGCCTGTGTTGCCCTGTAAATTGGTCTGCAGGTTACTAGCTATGGCTTCCAGCCCGGCGGGAGGCCCAGATACTATGGAAATGAAGCCTGCTATTATTAAAAGTAAAAAGCCACAACGCTGGTGGCCACCACGCCCGCTGCGGCTGCTAAGAGTGATAGCGGTAAGACTGAGAATACTAGGATTTTGCAAGGCCTAAAGAGTGCAAGAGAGAAAGCGAATGTAAAAGAAGCAAGTGTGCAGTGTAAAAAGTGAATGTAAAAATGGCATAGAGGAGAGTGACCCCTGCTGGTGGAAGTGAGGAAAAGCAAAAGCCTACAGCACCTGGTATTCCCAGGCGGTCTCCCATCCAAGTACAAACCAGGCCCGACCCTGCTTAGCTTCCGAGATCAGACGAGATCGGGCGTGTTCAGGGTGGTGTGGCCGTAGGCAGAGACAGGCTTCTCACTTACTCCTCTTCTACTTTGCAGCCTGGCTGCTGGCAGCCCTTTGCACTACTTCACGCTAGACCTTTTTCTTCACTTTTTGCCTTTTCTTAAGGGAACTTCATACTCCAACAGGAGCAGTGCAAGAGCTGGGGGCGGCCCTTATACCCACAGGTGTTGTTCAGCAACCAGTCACAGGCCGCAGCCGCCCTCTTTCAAAAGGGCTGGGCGCAAGGTCTGCGCAGGGCTAAGAAACCATCCCGGGGGTGAAAGAAAGAGCAAGCTGGACCAGAGCCCATTGTCCAGTAGTCGGCTAAGGAAGAAGTTGAGATGGTTGCCCGTGCCTGGAAGCGAAGCTGCTTTTCAGTCAGCTTCTCTTTTCTTAGGGCGCGTTGTCTGCAAAGATGTTCAGCCTGTGTTGCCCTGTAAATTGGTCTGCAGGTTACTAGCTATGGCTTCCAGCCCGGCGGGAGGCCCAGATACTATGGAAATGAAGCCTGCTATTATTAAAAGAAAAAAGCCACAACGCTGGTGGCCACCACGCCCGCTGCGGCTGCTAAGAGTGATAGCGGTAAGACTGAGAATACTAGGATTTTGCAAGGCCTAAAGAGTGCAAGAGAGAAAGCGAATGTAAAAGAAGCAAGTGTGCAGTGTAAAAAGTGAATGTAAAAATGGCATAGAGGAGAGTGACCCCTGCTGGTGGAAGTGAGGAAAAGCAAAAGCCTACAGCACCTGGTATTCCCAGGCGGTCTCCCATCCAAGTACTAACCAGGCCCGACCCTGCTTAGCTTCCGAGATCAGACGAGATCGGGCGTGTTCAGGGTGGTGTGGCCGTAGGCAGAGACAGGCTTCTCACTTACTCCTCTTCTACTTTGCAGCCTGGCTGCTGGCAGCTCTTTGCACTACTTCACGCTAGACCTTTTTCTTCACTTTTTGCCTTCTCTTAAGGGAACTTCATACTCCAACAGGAGCAGTGCAAGAGCTGGGGGCGGCCCTTATACCCACAGGTGTTGTTCAGCAACCAGTCACAGGCCGCAGCCGCCCTCTTTCAAAAGGGCTGGGCGCAAGGTCTGCGCAGGGCTAAGAAACCATCCCGGGGGTGAAAGAAAGAGCAAGCTGGACCAGAGCCCATTGTCCAGGAGTCGGCTAAGGAAGAAGTTGAGATGGTTGCCCGTGCCTGGAAGCGAAGCTGCTTTTCAGTCAGCTTCTCTTTTCTTAGGGCGCGTTGTCTGCAAAGATGTTCAGCCTGTGTTGCCCTGTAAATTGGTCTGCAGGTTACTAGCTATGGCTTCCAGCCCGGCGGGAGGCCCAGATACTATGGAAATGAAGCCTGCTATTATTAAAAGTAAAAAGCCACAACGCTGGTGGCCACCACGCCCGCTGCGGCTGCTAAGAGTGATAGCGGTAAGACTGAGAATACTAGGATTTTGCAAGGCCTAAAGAGTGCAAGAGAGAAAGCGAATGTAAAAGAAGCAAGTGTGCAGTGTAAAAAGTGAATGTAAAAATGGCATAGAGGAGAGTGACCCCTGCTGGTGGAAGTGAGGAAAAGCAAAAGCCTACAGCACCTGGTATTCCCAGGCGGTCTCCCATCCAAGTACTAACCAGGCCCGACCCTGCTTAGCTTCCGAGGTCAGACGAGATCGAGCGTGTTCAGGGTGGTGTGGCCATAGGCAGAGACAGGCTTCTCACTTACTCCTCTTCTACTTTGCAGCCTGGCTGCTGGCAGCTCTTTGCACTACTTCACGCTAGACCTTCTTCTTCACTTTTTGCCTTCTCTTAAGGGAACTTCATACTCCAACAGGAGCAGTGCAAGAGCTGGGGGGCGGCCCTTATACCCACAGGTGTTGTTCAGCAACCAGTCACAGGCCGCAGCCGCCCTCTTTCAAAAGGGCTGGGCGCAAGGTCTGCGCAGGGCTAAGAAACCATCCCGGGGGTGAAAGAAAGAGCAAGCTGGACCAGAGCCCATTGTCCAGTAGTCGGCTAAGGAAGAAGTTGAGATGGTTGCCCGTGCCTGGAAGCGAAGCTGCTTTTCAGTCAGCTTCTCTTTTCTTAGGGCGCGTTGTCTGCAAAGATGTTCAGCCTGTGTTGCCCTGTAAATTGGTCTGCAGGTTACTAGCTATGGCTTCCAGCCCGGCGGGAGGCCCAGATACTATGGAAATGAAGCCTGCTATTATTAAAAGTAAAAAGCCACAACGCTGGTGGCCACCACGCCCGCTGCGGCTGCTAAGAGTGATAGCGGTAAGACTGAGAATACTAGGATTTTGCAAGGCCTAAAGAGTGCAAGAGAGAAAGCGAATGTAAAAGAAGCAAGTGTGCAGTGTAAAAAGTGAATGTAAAAATGGCATAGAGGAGAGTGACCCCTGCTGGTGGAAGTGAGGAAAAGCAAAAGCCTACAGCACCTGGTATTCCCAGGCGGTCTCCCATCCAAGTACTAACCAGGCCCGACCCTGCTTAGCTTCCGAGGTCAGACGAGATCGAGCGTGTTCAGGGTGGTGTGGCCATAGGCAGAGACAGGCTTCTCACTTACTCCTCTTCTACTTTGCAGCCTGGCTGCTGGCAGCTCTTTGCACTACTTCACGCTAGACCTTCTTCTTCACTTTTTGCCTTCTCTTAAGGGAACTTCATACTCCAACAGGAGCAGTGCAAGAGCTGGGGGGCGGCCCTTATACCCACAGGTGTTGTTCAGCAACCAGTCACAGGCCGCAGCCGCCCTCTTTCAAAAGGGCTGGGCGCAAGGTCTGCGCAGGGCTAAGAAACCATCCCGGGGGTGAAAGAAAGAGCAAGCTGGACCAGAGCCCATTGTCCAGTAGTCGGCTAAGGAAGAAGTTGAGATGGTTGCCCGTGCCTGGAAGCGAAGCTGCTTTTCAGTCAGCTTCTCTTTTCTTAGGGCGCGTTGTCTGCAAAGATGTTCAGCCTGTGTTGCCCTGTAAATTGGTCTGCAGGTTACTAGCTATGGCTTCCAGCCCGGCGGGAGGCCCAGATACTATGGAAATGAAGCCTGCTATTATTAAAAGTAAAAAGCCACAACGCTGGTGGCCACCACGCCCGCTGCGGCTGCTAAGAGTGATAGCGGTAAGACTGAGAATACTAGGATTTTGCAAGGCCTAAAGAGTGCAAGAGAGAAAGCGAATGTAAAAGATGCAAGTGTGCAGTGTAAAAAGTGAATGTAAAAATGGCATAGAGGAGAGTGACCCCTGCTGGTGGAAGTGAGGAAAAGCAAAAGCCTACAGCACCTGGTATTCCCAGGCGGTCTCCCATCCAAGTACTAACCAGGCCCAGCCCTGCTTAGCTTCCGAGATCAGACAAGATCGGGCGTGTTCAGGGTGGTGTGGCCATAGGCAGAGACAGGCTTCTCACTTACTCCTCTTCTACTTTGCAGCCTGGCTGCTGGCAGCTCTTTGCACTACTTCACGCTAGACCTTCTTCTTCACTTTTTGCCTTCTCTTAAGGGAACTTCATACTCCAACAGGAGCAGTGCAAGAGCTGGGGGGCGGCCCTTATACCCACAGGTGTTGTTCAGCAACCAGTCACAGGCCGCAGCCGCCCTCTTTCAAAAGGGCTGGGCGCAAGGTCTGCGCAGGGCTAAGAAACCATCCCGGGGGTGAAAGAAAGAGCAAGCTGGACCAGAGCCCATTGTCCAGTAGTCGGCTAAGGAAGAAGTTGAGATGGTTGCCCGTGCCTGGAAGCGAAGCTGCTTTTCAGTCAGCTTCTCTTTTCTTAGGGCGCGTTGTCTGCAAAGATGTTCAGCCTGTGTTGCCCTGTAAATTGGTCTGCAGGTTACTAGCTATGGCTTCCAGCCCGGCGGGAGGCCCAGATACTATGGAAATGAAGCCTGCTATTATTAAAAGTAAAAAGCCACAACGCTGGTGGCCACCACGCCCGCTGCGGCTGCTAAGAGTGATAGCGGTAAGACTGAGAATACTAGGATTTTGCAAGGCCTAAAGAGTGCAAGAGAGAAAGCGAATGTAAAAGAAGCAAGTGTGCAGTGTAAAAAGTGAATGTAAAAATGGCATAGAGGAGAGTGACCCCTGCTGGTGGAAGTGAGGAAAAGCAAAAGCCTACAGCACCTGGTATTCCCAGGCGGTCTCCCATCCAAGTACTAACCAGGCCCGACCCTGCTTAGCTTCCGAGATCAGACGAGATCGGGCGTGTTCAGGGTGGTGTGGCAGTAGGCAGAGACAGGCTTCTCACTTACTCCTCTTCTACTTTGCAGCCTGGCTGCTGGCAGCCCTTTGCACTACTTCACGCTAGACCTTTTTCTTCACTTTTTGCCTTCTCTTAAGGGAACTTCATACTCCAACAGGAGCAGTGCAAGAGCTGGGGGCGGCCCTTATACCCACAGGTGTTGTTCAGCAACCAGTCACAGGCCGCAGCCGCCCTCTTTCAAAAGGGCTGGGCGCAAGGTCTGCGCAGGGCTAAGAAACCATCCCGGGGGTGAAAGAAAGAGCAAGCTGGACCAGAGCCCATTGTCCAGGAGTCGGCTAAGGAAGAAGTTGAGATGGTTGCCCGTGCCTGGAAGCGAAGCTGCTTTTCAGTCAGCTTCTCTTTTCTTAGGGCACGTTGTCTGCAAAGATGTTCAGCCTGTGTTGCCCTGTAAATTGGTCTGCAGGTTACTAGCTATGGCTTCCAGCCCGGCGGGAGGCCCAGATACTATGGAAATGAAGCCTGCTATTATTAAAAGTAAAAAGCCACAACGCTGGTGGCCACCACGCCCGCTGCGGCTGCTAAGAGTGATAGCGGTAAGACTGAGAATACTAGGATTTTGCAAGGCCTAAAGAGTGCAAGAGAGAAAGCGAATGTAAAAGAAGCAAGTGTGCAGTGTAAAAAGTGAATGTAAAAATGGCATAGAGGAGAGTGACCCCTGCTGGTGGAAGTGAGGAAAAGCAAAAGCCTACAGCACCTGGTATTCCCAGGCGGTCTCCCATCCAAGTACTAACCAGGCCCGACCCTGCTTAGCTTCCGAGATCAGACGAGATCGGGCGTGTTCAGGGTGGTGTGGCCGTAGGCAGAGACAGGCTTCTCACTTACTCCTCTTCTACTTTGCAGCCTGGCTGCTGGCAGCCCTTTGCACTACTTCACGCTAGACCTTCTTCTTCACTTTTTGCCTTCTCTTAAGGGAACTTCATACTCCAACAGGAGCAGTGCAAGAGCTGGGGGGCGGCCCTTATACCCACAGGTGTTGTTCAGCAACCAGTCACAGGCCGCTGCCGCCCTCTTTCAAAAGGGCTGGGCGCAAGGTCTGCGCAGGGCTAAGAAACCATCCCGGGGGTGAAAGAAAGAGCAAGCTGGACCAGAGCCCATTGTCCAGTAGTCGGCTAAGGAAGAAGTTGAGATGGTTGCCCGTGCCTGGAAGCGAAGCTGCTTTTCAGTCAGCTTCTCTTTTCTTAGGGCGCGTTGTCTGCAAAGATGTTCAGCCTGTGTTGCCCTGTAAATTGGTCTGCAGGTTACTAGCTATGGCTTCCAGCCCGGCGGGAGGCCCAGATACTATGGAAATGAAGCCTGCTATTATTAAAAGTAAAAAGCCACAACGCTGGTGGCTACCACGCCCGCTGCGGCTGCTAAGAGTGATAGCGGTAAGACTGAGAATACTAGGATTTTGCAAGGCCTAAAGAGTGCAAGAGAGAAAGCGAATGTAAAAGAAGCAAGTGTGCAGTGTAAAAAGTGAATGTAAAAATGGCATAGAGGAGAGTGACCCCTGCTGGTGGAAGTGAGGAAAAGCAAAAGCCTACAGCACCTGGTATTCCCAGGCGGTCTCCCATCCAAGTACTAACCAGGCCCGACCCTGCTTAGCTTCCGAGATCAGACGAGATCGAGCGTGTTCAGGGTGGTGTGGCCATAGGCAGAGACAGGCTTCTCACTTACTCCTCTTCTACTTTGCAGCCTGGCTGCTGGCAGCTCTTTGCACTACTTCACGCTAGACCTTCTTCTTCACTTTTTGCCTTCTCTTAAGGGAACTTCATACTCCAACAGGAGCAGTGCAAGAGCTGGGGGGCGGCCCTTATACCCACAGGTGTTGTTCAGCAACCAGTCACAGGCCGCAGCCGCCCTCTTTCAAAAGGGCTGGGCGCAAGGTCTGCGCAGGGCTAAGAAACCATCCCGGGGGTGAAAGAAAGAGCAAGCTGGACCAGAGCCCATTGTCCAGTAGTCGGCTAAGGAAGAAGTTGAGATGGTTGCCCGTGCCTGGAAGCGAAGCTGCTTTTCAGTCAGCTTCTCTTTTCTTAGGGCGCGTTGTCTGCAAAGATGTTCAGCCTGTGTTGCCCTGTAAATTGGTCTGCAGGTTACTAGCTATGGCTTCCAGCCCGGCGGGAGGCCCAGATACTATGGAAATGAAGCCTGCTATTATTAAAAGTAAAAAGCCACAACGCTGGTGGCCACCACGCCCGCTGCGGCTGCTAAGAGTGATAGCGGTAAGACTGAGAATACTAGGATTTTGCAAGGCCTAAAGAGTGCAAGAGAGAAAGCGAATGTAAAAGAAGCAAGTGTGCAGTGTAAAAAGTGAATGTAAAAATGGCATAGAGGAGAGTGACCCCTGCTGGTGGAAGTGAGGAAAAGCAAAAGCCTACAGCACCTGGTATTCCCAGGCGGTCTCCCATCCAAGTACTAACCAGGCCCGACCCTGCTTAGCTTCCAAAATCAGACGAGATCGGGCGTGTTCAGGATGGTGTGGCCGTAGGCGGAGACAAATTTCTCACTTACTCCTCTTCTACTTTGCAGCCTGGCTGCTGGCAGCTCTTTGCACTACTTCACCCTAGACCTTTTTCTTCACTTTTTGCCTTCTCTTAAGGGAACTTCATACTCCAACAGGAGCAGTGCAAGAGCTGGGGGCGGCCCTTATACCCACAGGTGTTGTTCAGCAACCAGTCACAGGCCGCAGCCGCCCTCTTTCAAAAGGGCTGGGCGCAAGGTCTGCGCAGGGCTAAGAAACCATCCCGGGGGTGAAAGAAAGAGCAAGCTGGACCAGAGCCCATTGTCCAGTAGTCGGCTAAGGAAGAAGTTGAGATGGTTGCCCGTGCCTGGAAGCGAAGCTGCTTTTCAGTCAGCTTCTCTTTTCTTAGGGCGCGTTGTCTGCAAAGATGTTCAGCCTGTGTTGCCCTGTAAATTGGTCTGCAGGTTACTAGCTATGGCTTCCAGCCCGGCGGGAGGCCCAGATACTATGGAAATGAAGCCTGCTATTATTAAAAGTAAAAAGCCACAACGCTGGTGGCCACCACGCCCGCTGCGGCTGCTAAGAGTGATAGCGGTAAGACTGAGAATACTAGGATTTTGCAAGGCCTAAAGAGTGCAAGAGAGAAAGCGAATGTAAAAGAAGCAAGTGTGCAGTGTAAAAAGTGAATGTAAAAATGGCATAGAGGAGAGTGACCCCTGCTGGTGGAAGTGAGGAAAAGCAAAAGCCTACAGCACCTGGTATTCCCAGGCGGTCTCCCATCCAAGTACTAACCAGGCCCAACCCTGCTTAGCTTCCGAGATCAGACAAGATCGGGCGTGTTCAGGGTGGTGTGGCTGTAGGCAGAGACAGGCTTCTCACTTACTCCTCTTCTACTTTGCAGCCTGGCTGCTGGCAGCTCTTTGCACTACTTCACGCTAGACCTTCTTCTTCACTTTTTGCCTTCTCTTAAGGGAACTTCATACTCCAACAGGAGCAGTGCAAGAGCTGGGGGGCGGCCCTTATACCCACAGGTGTTGTTCAGCAACCAGTCACAGGCCGCAGCCGCCCTCTTTCAAAAGGGCTGGGCGCAAGGTCTGCGCAGGGCTAAGAAACCATCCCGGGGGTGAAAGAAAGAGCAAGCTGGACCAGAGCCCATTGTCCAGTAGTCGGCTAAGGAAGAAGTTGAGATGGTTGCCCGTGCCTGGAAGCGAAGCTGCTTTTCAGTCAGCTTCTCTTTTCTTAGGGCGCGTTGTCTGCAAAGATGTTCAGCCTGTGTTGCCCTGTAAATTGGTCTGCAGGTTACTAGCTATGGCTTCCAGCCCGGCGGGAGGCCCAGATACTATGGAAATGAAGCCTGCTATTATTAAAAGTAAAAAGCCACAACGCTGGTGGCCACCACGCCCGCTGCGGCTGCTAAGAGTGATAGCGGTAAGACTGAGAATACTAGGATTTTGCAAGGCCTAAAGAGTGCAAGAGAGAAAGCGAATGTAAAAGAAGCAAGTGTGCAGTGTAAAAAGTGAATGTAAAAATGGCATAGAGGAGAGTGACCCCTGCTGGTGGAAGTGAGGAAAAGCAAAAGCCTACAGCACCTGGTATTCCCAGGCGGTCTCCCATCCAAGTACTAACCAGGCCCGACCCTGCTTAGCTTCCGAGGTCAGACGAGATCGAGCGTGTTCAGGGTGGTGTGGCCATAGGCAGAGACAGGCTTCTCACTTACTCCTCTTCTACTTTGCAGCCTGGCTGCTGGCAGCTCTTTGCACTACTTCACGCTAGACCTTCTTCTTCACTTTTTGCCTTCTCTTAAGGGAACTTCATACTCCAACAGGAGCAGTGCAAGAGCTGGGGGGCGGCCCTTATACCCACAGGTGTTGTTCAGCAACCAGTCACAGGCCGCAGCCGCCCTCTTTCAAAAGGGCTGGGCGCAAGGTCTGCGCAGGGCTAAGAAACCATCCCGGGGGTGAAAGAAAGAGCAAGCTGGACCAGAGCCCATTGTCCAGTAGTCGGCTAAGGAAGAAGTTGAGATGGTTGCCCGTGCCTGGAAGCGAAGCTGCTTTTCAGTCAGCTTCTCTTTTCTTAGGGCGCGTTGTCTGCAAAGATGTTCAGCCTGTGTTGCCCTGTAAATTGGTCTGCAGGTTACTAGCTATGGCTTCCAGCCCGGCGGGAGGTCCAGATACTATGGAAATGAAGCCTGCTATTATTAAAAGTAAAAAGCCACAACGCTGGTGGCCACCACGCCCGCTGCGGCTGCTAAGAGTGATAGCGGTAAGACTGAGAATACTAGGATTTTGCAAGGCCTAAAGAGTGCAAGAGAGAAAGCGAATGTAAAAGATGCAAGTGTGCAGTGTAAAAAGTGAATGTAAAAATGGCATAGAGGAGAGTGACCCCTGCTGGTGGAAGTGAGGAAAAGCAAAAGCCTACAGCACCTGGTATTCCCAGGCGGTCTCCCATCCAAGTACTAACCAGGCCCAACCCTGCTTAGCTTCCGAGATCAGACAAGATCGGGCGTGTTCAGGGTGGTGTGGCCATAGGCAGAGACAGGCTTCTCACTTACTCCTCTTCTACTTTGCAGCCTGGCTGCTGGCAGCTCTTTGCACTACTTCACGCTAGACCTTCTTCTTCACTTTTTGCCTTCTCTTAAGGGAACTTCATACTCCAACAGGAGCAGTGCAAGAGCTGGGGGGCGGCCCTTATACCCACAGGTGTTGTTCAGCAACCAGTCACAGGCCGCAGCCGCCCTCTTTCAAAAGGGCTGGGCGCAAGGTCTGCGCAGGGCTAAGAAACCATCCCGGGGGTGAAAGAAAGAGCAAGCTGGACCAGAGCCCATTGTCCAGTAGTCGGCTAAGGAAGAAGTTGAGATGGTTGCCCGTGCCTGGAAGCGAAGCTGCTTTTCAGTCAGCTTCTCTTTTCTTAGGGCGCGTTGTCTGCAAAGATGTTCAGCCTGTGTTGCCCTGTAAATTGGTCTGCAGGTTACTAGCTATGGCTTCCAGCCCGGCGGGAGGCCCAGATACTATGGAAATGAAGCCTGCTATTATTAAAAGTAAAAAGCCACAACGCTGGTGGCCACCACGCCCGCTGCGGCTGCTAAGAGTGATAGCGGTAAGACTGAGAATACTAGGATTTTGCAAGGCCTAAAGAGTGCAAGAGAGAAAGCGAATGTAAAAGAAGCAAGTGTGCAGTGTAAAAAGTGAATGTAAAAATGGCATAGAGGAGAGTGACCCCTGCTGGTGGAAGTGAGGAAAAGCAAAAGCCTACAGCACCTGGTATTCCCAGGCGGTCTCCCATCCAAGTACTAACCAGGCCCGACCCTGCTTAGCTTCCGAGATCAGATGTGTTCAGGGTGGTGTGGCCGTAGGCAGAGACAGTCTTCTCACTTACTCCTCTTCTACTTTGCAGCCTGGCTGCTGGCAGCTCTTTGCACTACTTCACGCTAGACCTTTTTCTTCACTTTTTGCCTTCTCTTAAGGGAACTTCATACTCCAACAGGAGCAGTGCAAGAGCTGGGGGCGGCCCTTATACCCACAGGTGTTGTTCAGCAACCAGTCACAGGCCGCAGCCGCCCTCTTTCAAAAGGGCTGGGCGCAAGGTCTGCGCAGGGCTAAGAAACCATCCCGGGGGTGAAAGAAAGAGCAAGCTGGACCAGAGCCCATTGTCCAGGAGTCGGCTAAGGAAGAAGTTGAGATGGTTGCCCGTGCCTGGAAGCGAAGCTGCTTTTTAGTCAGCTTCTCTTTTCTTAGGGCGCGTTGTCTGCAAAGATGTTCAGCCTGTGTTGCCCTGTAAATTGGTCTGCAGGTTACTAGCTATGGCTTCCAGCCCGGCGGGAGGCCCAGATACTATGGAAATGAAGCCTGCTATTATTAAAAGTAAAAAGCCACAACGCTGGTGGCCACCACGCCCGCTGCGGCTGCTAAGAGTGATAGCGGTAAGACTGAGAATACTAGGATTTTGCAAGGCCTAAAGAGTGCAAGAGAGAAAGCGAATGTAAAAGAAGCAAGTGTGCAGTGTAAAAAGTGAATGTAAAAATGGCATAGAGGAGAGTGACCCCTGCTGGTGGAAGTGAGGAAAAGCAAAAGCCTACAGCACCTGGTATTCCCAGGCGGTCTCCCATCCAAGTACTAACCAGGCCCGACCCTGCTTAGCTTCCGAGATCAGACGAGATCGGGCGTGTTCAGGGTGGTGTGGCAGTAGGCAGAGACAGGCTTCTCACTTACTCCTCTTCTACTTTGCAGCCTGGCTGCTGGCAGCCCTTTGCACTACTTCACGCTAGACCTTTTTCTTCACTTTTTGCCTTCTCTTAAGGGAACTTCATACTCCAACAGGAGCAGTGCAAGAGCTGGGGGCGGCCCTTATACCCACAGGTGTTGTTCAGCAACCAGTCACAGGCCGCAGCCGCCCTCTTTCAAAAGGGCTGGGCGCAAGGTCTGCGCAGGGCTAAGAAACCATCCCGGGGGTGAAAGAAAGAGCAAGCTGGACCAGAGCCCATTGTCCAGGAGTCGGCTAAGGAAGAAGTTGAGATGGTTGCCCGTGCCTGGAAGCGAAGCTGCTTTTCAGTCAGCTTCTCTTTTCTTAGGGCACGTTGTCTGCAAAGATGTTCAGCCTGTGTTGCCCTGTAAATTGGTCTGCAGGTTACTAGCTATGGCTTCCAGCCCGGCGGGAGGCCCAGATACTATGGAAATGAAGCCTGCTATTATTAAAAGTAAAAAGCCACAACGCTGGTGGCCACCACGCCCGCTGCGGCTGCTAAGAGTGATAGCGGTAAGACTGAGAATACTAGGATTTTGCAAGGCCTAAAGAGTGCAAGAGAGAAAGCGAATGTAAAAGAAGCAAGTGTGCAGTGTAAAAAGTGAATGTAAAAATGGCATAGAGGAGAGTGACCCCTGCTGGTGGAAGTGAGGAAAAGCAAAAGCCTACAGCACCTGGTATTCCCAGGCGGTCTCCCATCCAAGTACTAACCAGGCCCGACCCTGCTTAGCTTCCGAGATCAGACGAGATCGGGCGTGTTCAGGGTGGTGTGGCCGTAGGCAGAGACAGGCTTCTCACTTACTCCTCTTCTACTTTGCAGCCTGGTTGCTGGCAGCTCTTTGCACTACTTCACGCTAGACCTTCTTCTTCACTTTTTGCCTTCTCTTAAGGGAACTTCATACTCCAACAGGAGCAGTGCAAGAGCTGGGGGGCGGCCCTTATACCCACAGGTGTTGTTCAGCAACCAGTCACAGGCCGCTGCCGCCCTCTTTCAAAAGGGCTGGGCGCAAGGTCTGCGCAGGGCTAAGAAACCATCCCGGGGGTGAAAGAAAGAGCAAGCTGGACCAGAGCCCATTGTCCAGTAGTCGGCTAAGGAAGAAGTTGAGATGGTTGCCCGTGCCTGGAAGCGAAGCTGCTTTTCAGTCAGCTTCTCTTTTCTTAGGGCGCGTTGTCTGCAAAGATGTTCAGCCTGTGTTGCCCTGTAAATTGGTCTGCAGGTTACTAGCTATGGCTTCCAGCCCGGCGGGAGGCCCAGATACTATGGAAATGAAGCCTGCTATTATTAAAAGTAAAAAGCCACAACGCTGGTGGCCACCACGCCCGCTGCGGCTGCTAAGAGTGATAGCGGTAAGACTGAGAATACTAGGATTTTGCAAGGCCTAAAGAGTGCAAGAGAGAAAGCGAATGTAAAAGAAGCAAGTGTGCAGTGTAAAAAGTGAATGTAAAAATGGCATAGAGGAGAGTGACCCCTGCTGGTGGAAGTGAGGAAAAGCAAAAGCCTACAGCACCTGGTATTCCCAGGCGGTCTCCCATCCAAGTACTAACCAGGCCCGACCCTGCTTAGCTTCCGAGATCAGACGAGATCGAGCGTGTTCAGGGTGGTGTGGCCATAGGCAGAGACAGGCTTCTCACTTACTCCTCTTCTACTTTGCAGCCTGGCTGCTGGCAGCTCTTTGCACTACTTCACGCTAGACCTTCTTCTTCACTTTTTGCCTTCTCTTAAGGGAACTTCATACTCCAACAGGAGCAGTGCAAGAGCTGGGGGGCGGCCCTTATACCCACAGGTGTTGTTCAGCAACCAGTCACAGGCCGCAGCCGCCCTCTTTCAAAAGGGCTGGGCGCAAGGTCTGCGCAGGGCTAAGAAACCATCCCGGGGGTGAAAGAAAGAGCAAGCTGGACCAGAGCCCATTGTCCAGGAGTCGGCTAAGGAAGAAGTTGAGATGGTTGCCCGTGCCTGGAAGCGAAGCTGCTTTTCAGTCAGCTTCTCTTTTCTTAGGGCGCGTTGTCTGCAAAGATGTTCAGCCTGTGTTGCCCTGTAAATTGGTCTGCAGGTTACTAGCTATGGCTTCCAGCCCGGCGGGAGGCCCAGATACTATGGAAATGAAGCCTGCTATTATTAAAAGTAAAAAGCCACAACGCTGGTGGCCACCACGCCCGCTGCGGCTGCTAAGAGTGATAGCGGTAAGACTGAGAATACTAGGATTTTGCAAGGCCTAAAGAGTGCAAGAGAGAAAGCGAATGTAAAAGAAGCAAGTGTGCAGTGTAAAAAGTGAATGTAAAAATGGCATAGAGGAGAGTGACCCCTGCTGGTGGAAGTGAGGAAAAGCAAAAGCCTACAGCACCTGGTATTCCCAGGCGGTCTCCCATCCAAGTACTAACCAGGCCCAACCCTGCTTAGCTTCCGAGATCAGACAAGATCGGGCGTGTTCAGGGTGGTGTGGCTGTAGGCAGAGACAGGCTTCTCACTTACTCCTCTTCTACTTTGCAGCCTGGCTGCTGGCAGCTCTTTGCACTACTTCACGCTAGACCTTCTTCTTCACTTTTTGCCTTCTCTTAAGGGAACTTCATACTCCAACAGGAGCAGTGCAAGAGCTGGGGGGCGGCCCTTATACCCACAGGTGTTGTTCAGCAACCAGTCACAGGCCGCAGCCGCCCTCTTTCAAAAGGGCTGGGCGCAAGGTCTGCGCAGGGCTAAGAAACCATCCCGGGGGTGAAAGAAAGAGCAAGCTGGACCAGAGCCCATTGTCCAGTAGTCGGCTAAGGAAGAAGTTGAGATGGTTGCCCGTGCCTGGAAGCGAAGCTGCTTTTCAGTCAGCTTCTCTTTTCTTAGGGCGCGTTGTCTGCAAAGATGTTCAGCCTGTGTTGCCCTGTAAATTGGTCTGCAGGTTACTAGCTATGGCTTCCAGCCCGGCGGGAGGCCCAGATACTATGGAAATGAAGCCTGCTATTATTAAAAGTAAAAAGCCACAACGCTGGTGGCCACCACGCCCGCTGCGGCTGCTAAGAGTGATAGCGGTAAGACTGAGAATACTAGGATTTTGCAAGGCCTAAAGAGTGCAAGAGAGAAAGCGAATGTAAAAGAAGCAAGTGTGCAGTGTAAAAAGTGAATGTAAAAATGGCATAGAGGAGAGTGACCCCTGCTGGTGGAAGTGAGGAAAAGCAAAAGCCTACAGCACCTGGTATTCCCAGGCGGTCTCCCATCCAAGTACTAACCAGGCCCGACCCTGCTTAGCTTCCGAGATCAGACGTGTTCAGGGTGGTGTGGCTGTAGGCAGAGACAGTCTTCTCACTTACTCCTCTTCTACTTTGCAGCCTGGCTGCTGGCAGCTCTTTGCACTACTTCACGCTAGACCTTCTTCTTCACTTTTTGCCTTCTCTTAAGGGAACTTCATACTCCAACAGGAGCAGTGCAAGAGCTGGGGGGCGGCCCTTATACCCACAGGTGTTGTTCAGCAACCAGTCACAGGCCGCAGCCGCCCTCTTTCAAAAGGGCTGGGCGCAAGGTCTGCGCAGGGCTAAGAAACCATCCCGGGGGTGAAAGAAAGAGCAAGCTGGACCAGAGCCCATTGTCCAGTAGTCGGCTAAGGAAGAAGTTGAGATGGTTGCCCGTGCCTGGAAGCGAAGCTGCTTTTCAGTCAGCTTCTCTTTTCTTAGGGCGCGTTGTCTGCAAAGATGTTCAGCCTGTGTTGCCCTGTAAATTGGTCTGCAGGTTACTAGCTATGGCTTCCAGCCCGGCGGGAGGCCCAGATACTATGGAAATGAAGCCTGCTATTATTAAAAGTAAAAAGCCACAACGCTGGTGGCCACCACGCCCGCTGCGGCTGCTAAGAGTGATAGCGGTAAGACTGAGAATACTAGGATTTTGCAAGGCCTAAAGAGTGCAAGAGAGAAAGCGAATGTAAAAGAAGCAAGTGTGCAGTGTAAAAAGTGAATGTAAAAATGGCATAGAGGAGAGTGACCCCTGCTGGTGGAAGTGAGGAAAAGCAAAAGCCTACAGCACCTGGTATTCCCAGGCGGTCTCCCATCCAAGTACTAACCAGGCCCGACCCTGCTTAGCTTCCAGAGATCAGACGTGTTCAGGGTGGTGTGGCTGTAGGCAGAGACAGTCTTCTTACTTACTCCTCTTCTACTTT
>NC_134265.1:95524325-95526825 GCF_031893055.1 Leptodactylus fuscus | reverse complement strand
GCAGCCTGGCTGCTGGCAGCTCTTTGCACTACTTCACGCTAGACCTTCTTCTTCACTTTTTGCCTTCTCTTAAGGGAACTTCATACTCCAACAGGAGCAGTGCAAGAGCTGGGGGGCGGCCCTTATACCCACAGGTGTTGTTCAGCAACCAGTCACAGGCCGCAGCCGCCCTCTTTCAAAAGGGCTGGGCGCAAGGTCTGCGCAGGGCTAAGAAACCATCCCGGGGGTGAAAGAAAGAGCAAGCTGGACCAGAGCCCATTGTCCAGTAGTCGGCTAAGGAAGAAGTTGAGATGGTTGCCCGTGCCTGGAAGCGAAGCTGCTTTTCAGTCAGCTTCTCTTTTCTTAGGGCGCGTTGTCTGCAAAGATGTTCAGCCTGTGTTGCCCTGTAAATTGGTCTGCAGGTTACTAGCTATGGCTTCCAGCCCGGCGGGAGGCCCAGATACTATGGAAATGAAGCCTGCTATTATTAAAAGTAAAAAGCCACAACGCTGGTGGCCACCACGCCCGCTGCGGCTGCTAAGAGTGATAGCGGTAAGACTGAGAATACTAGGATTTTGCAAGGCCTAAAGAGTGCAAGAGAGAAAGCGAATGTAAAAGAAGCAAGTGTGCAGTGTAAAAAGTGAATGTAAAAATGGCATAGAGGAGAGTGACCCCTGCTGGTGGAAGTGAGGAAAAGCAAAAGCCTACAGCACCTGGTATTCCCAGGCGGTCTCCCATCCAAGTACTAACCAGGCCCGACCCTGCTTAGCTTCCGAGATCAGACGTGTTCAGGGTGGTGTGGCTGTAGGCAGAGACAGTCTTCTCACTTACTCCTCTTCTACTTTGCAGCCTGGCTGCTGGCAGCTCTTTGCACTACTTCACGCTAGACCTTCTTCTTCACTTTTTGCCTTCTCTTAAGGGAACTTCATACTCCAACAGGAGCAGTGCAAGAGCTGGGGGGCGGCCCTTATACCCACAGGTGTTGTTCAGCAACCAGTCACAGGCCGCAGCCGCCCTCTTTCAAAAGGGCTGGGCGCAAGGTCTGCGCAGGGCTAAGAAACCATCCCGGGGGTGAAAGAAAGAGCAAGCTGGACCAGAGCCCATTGTCCAGTAGTCGGCTAAGGAAGAAGTTGAGATGGTTGCCCGTGCCTGGAAGCGAAGCTGCTTTTCAGTCAGCTTCTCTTTTCTTAGGGCGCGTTGTCTGCAAAGATGTTCAGCCTGTGTTGCCCTGTAAATTGGTCTGCAGGTTACTAGCTATGGCTTCCAGCCCGGCGGGAGGCCCAGATACTATGGAAATGAAGCCTGCTATTATTAAAAGTAAAAAGCCACAACGCTGGTGGCCACCACGCCCGCTGCGGCTGCTAAGAGTGATAGCGGTAAGACTGAGAATACTAGGATTTTGCAAGGCCTAAAGAGTGCAAGAGAGAAAGCGAATGTAAAAGAAGCAAGTGTGCAGTGTAAAAAGTGAATGTAAAAATGGCATAGAGGAGAGTGACCCCTGCTGGTGGAAGTGAGGAAAAGCAAAAGCCTACAGCACCTGGTATTCCCAGGCGGTCTCCCATCCAAGTACTAACCAGGCCCGACCCTGCTTAGCTTCCAGAGATCAGACGTGTTCAGGGTGGTGTGGCTGTAGGCAGAGACAGTCTTCTTACTTACTCCTCTTCTACTTTGCAGCCTGGCTGCTGGCAGCTCTTTGCACTACTTCACGCTAGACCTTTTTCTTCACTTTTTGCCTTCTCTTAAGGGAACTTCATACTCCAACAGGAGCAGTGCAAGAGCTGGGGGCGGCCCTTATACCCACAGGTGTTGTTCAGCAACCAGTCACAGGCCGCAGCCGCCCTCTTTCAAAAGGGCTGGGCGCAAGGTCTGCGCAGGGCTAAGAAACCATCCCGGGGGTGAAAGAAAGAGCAAGCTGGACCAGAGCCCATTGTCCAGGAGTCGGCTAAGGAAGAAGTTGAGATGGTTGCCCGTGCCTGGAAGCGAAGCTGCTTTTCAGTCAGCTTCTCTTTTCTTAGGGCACGTTGTCTGCAAAGATGTTCAGCCTGTGTTGCCCTGTAAATTGGTCTGCAGGTTACTAGCTATGGCTTCCAGCCCGGCGGGAGGCCCAGATACTATGGAAATGAAGCCTGCTATTATTAAAAGTAAAAAGCCACAACGCTGGTGGCCACCACGCCCGCTGCGGCTGCTAAGAGTGATAGCGGTAAGACTGAGAATACTAGGATTTTGCAAGGCCTAAAGAGTGCAAGAGAGAAAGCGAATGTAAAAGAAGCAAGTGTGCAGTGTAAAAAGTGAATGTAAAAATGGCATAGAGGAGAGTGACCCCTGCTGGTGGAAGTGAGGAAAAGCAAAAGCCTACAGCACCTGGTATTCCCAGGCGGTCTCCCATCCAAGTACTAACCAGGCCCGACCCTGCTTAGCTTCCGAGATCAGACGAGATCGGGCGTGTTCAGGGTGGTGTGGCCGTAGGCAGAGACAGGCTTCTCAATTACTCCTCTTCTACTTTGCAGCCTGGCTGCTGGCA
>NC_134265.1:95519325-95521825 GCF_031893055.1 Leptodactylus fuscus | reverse complement strand
CCCTTTGCACTACTTCACGCTAGACCTTTTTCTTCACTTTTTGCCTTCTCTTAAGGGAACTTCATACTCCAACAGGAGCATTGCAAGAGCTGGGGGGCGGCCCTTATACCCACAGGTGTTGTTCAGCAACCAGTCACAGGCCGCAGCCGCCCTCTTTCAAAAGGGCTGGGCGCAAGGTCTGCGCAGGGCTAAGAAACCATCCTGGGGGTGAAAGAAAGAGCAAGCTGGACCAGAGCCCATTGTCCAGGAGTCGGCTAAGGAATAAGTTGAGATGGTTGCCCGTGCCTGGAAGCGAAGCTGCTTTTCAGTCAGCTTCTCTTTTCTTAGGGCGCGTTGTCTGCAAAGATGTTCAGCCTGTGTTGCCCTGTAAATTGGTGTGCAGGTTACTAGCTATGGCTTCCAGCCCGGCGGGAGGCCCAGATACTATGGAAATGAAGCCTGCTATTATTAAAAGTAAAAAGCCACAACGCTGGTGGCCACCACGCCCGCTGCGGCTGCTAAGAGTGATAGCGGTAAGACTGAGAATACTAGGATTTTGCAAGGCCTAAAGAGTGCAAGAGAGAAAGCGAATGTAAAAGAAGCAAGTGTGCAGTGTAAAAAGTGAATGTAAAAATGGCATAGAGGAGAGTGACCCCTGCTGGTGGAAGTGAGGAAAAGCAAAAGCCTACAGCACCTGGTATTCCCAGGCGGTCTCCCATCCAAGTACTAACCAGGCCCGATCCTGCTTAGCTTCCGAGATCAGACGAGATCGGGCGTGTTCAGGGTGGTGTGGCTGTAGGCAGAGACAGTCTTCTCACTTACTCCTCTTCTACTTTGCAGCCTGGCTGCTGGCAGCTCTTTGCACTACTTCACGCTAGACCTTTTTCTTCACTTTTTGCCTTCTCTTAAGGGAACTTCATACTCCAACAGGAGCAGTGCAAGAGCTGGGGGCGGCCCTTATACCCACAGGTGTTGTTCAGCAACCAGTCACAGGCCGCAGCCGCCCTCTTTCAAAAGGGCTGGGCGCAAGGTCTGCGCAGGGCTAAGAAACCATCCCGGGGGTGAAAGAAAGAGCAAGCTGGACCAGAGCCCATTGTCCAGTAGTCGGCTAAGGAAGAAGTTGAGATGGTTGCCCGTGCCTGGAAGCGAAGCTGCTTTTCAGTCAGCTTCTCTTTTCTTAGGGCGCGTTGTCTGCAAAGATGTTCAGCCTGTGTTGCCCTGTAAATTGGTCTGCAGGTTACTAGCTATGGCTTCCAGCCCGGCGGGAGGCCCAGATACTATGGAAATGAAGCCTGCTATTATTAAAAGAAAAAAGCCACAACGCTGGTGGCCACCACGCCCGCTGCGGCTGCTAAGAGTGATAGCGGTAAGACTGAGAATACTAGGATTTTGCAAGGCCTAAAGAGTGCAAGAGAGAAAGCGAATGTAAAAGAAGCAAGTGTGCAGTGTAAAAAGTGAATGTAAAAATGGCATAGAGGAGAGTGACCCCTGCTGGTGGAAGTGAGGAAAAGCAAAAGCCTACAGCACCTGGTATTCCCAGGCGGTCTCCCATCCAAGTACTAACCAGGCCCGACCCTGCTTAGCTTCCGAGATCAGACGAGATCGGGCGTGTTCAGGGTGGTGTGGCCGTAGGCAGAGACAGGCTTCTCACTTACTCCTCTTCTACTTTGCAGCCTGGCTGCTGGCAGCCCTTTGCACTACTTCACGCTAGACCTTTTTCTTCACTTTTTGCCTTCTCTTAAGGGAACTTCATACTCCAACAGGAGCAGTGCAAGAGCTGGGGGCGGCCCTTATACCCACAGGTGTTGTTCAGCAACCAGTCACATGCCGCAGCCGCCCTCTTTCAAAAGGGCTGGGCGCAAGGTCTGCGCATGGCTAAGAAACCATCCTGGGGGTGAAAGAAAGAGCAAGCTGGACCAGAGCCCATTGTCCAGGAGTCGGCTAAGGAAGAAGTTGAGATGGTTGCCCGTGCCTGGAAGCGAAGCTGCTTTTCAGTCAGCTTCTCTTTTCTTAGGGCGCGTTGTCTGCAAAGATGTTCAGCCTGTGTTGCCCTGTAAATTGGTCTGCAGGTTACTAGCTATGGCTTCCAGCCCGGCGGGAGGCCCAGATGCTATGGAAATGAAGCCTGCTATTATTAAAAGTAAAAAGCCACAACGCTGGTGGCCACCACGCCCGCTGCGGCTGCTAAGAGTGATAGCGGTAAGACTGAGAATACTAGGATTTTGCAAGGCCTAAAGAGTGCAAGAGAGAAAGCGAATGTAAAAGAAGCAAGTGTGCAGTGTAAATAGTGAATGTAAAAATGGCATAGAGGAGAGTGACCCCTGCTGGTGGAAGTGAGGAAAAGCAAAAGCCTACAGCACCTGGTATTCCCAGGCGGTCTCCCATCCAAGTACTAACCAGGCCCGACCCTGCTTAGCTTCCGAGATCAGGCGTGTTCAGGGTGGTGTGGCCGTAGGCAGAGACAGGCTTCTCACTTACTCCTCTTCTACTTTGCAGCCTGGCTGCTGGCAGCCCTTTGCAC
>NC_134265.1:95509325-95511825 GCF_031893055.1 Leptodactylus fuscus | reverse complement strand
CAGGAGCAGTGCAAGAGCTGGGGGCGGCCCTTATACCCACAGGTGTTGTTCAGCAACCAGTCACAGGCCGCAGCCGCCCTCTTTCAAAAGGGCTGGGCGCAAGGTCTGCGCAGGGCTAAGAAACCATCCCGGGGGTGAAAGAAAGAGCAAGCTGGACCAGAGCCCATTGTCCAGTAGTCGGCTAAGGAAGAAGTTGAGATGGTTGCCCGTGCCTGGAAGCGAAGCTGCTTTTCAGTCAGCTTCTCTTTTATTAGGGCGCGTTGTCTGCAAAGATGTTCAGCCTGTGTTGCCCTGTAAATTGGTCTGCAGGTTACTAGCTATGGCTTCCAGCCCGGCGGGAGGCCCAGATACTATGGAAATGAAGCCTGCTATTATTAAAAGAAAAAAGCCACAACGCTGGTGGCCACCACGCCCGCTGCGGCTGCTAAGAGTGATAGCGGTAAGACTGAGAATACTAGGATTTTGCAAGGCCTAAAGAGTGCAAGAGAGAAAGTGAATGTAAAAGAAGCAAGTGTGCAGTGTAAAAAGTGAATGTAAAAATGGCATAGAGGAGAGTGACCCCTGCTGGTGGAAGTGAGGAAAAGCAAAAGCCTACAGCACCTGGTATTCCCAGGCGGTCTCCCATCCAAGTACTAACCAGGCCCGACCCTGCTTAGCTTCCGAGATCAGACGAGATCGGGCGTGTTCAGGGTGGTGTGGCCGTAGGCAGAGACAGTCTTCTCACTTACTCCTCTTCTACTTTGCAGCCTGGCTGCTGGCAGCTCTTTGCACTACTTCACGCTAGACCTTTTTCTTCACTTTTTGCCTTCTCTTTAGGGAACTTCATACTCCAACAGGAGCAGTGCAAGAGCTGGGGGCGGCCCTTATACCCACAGGTGTTGTTCAGCAACCAGTCACAGGCCGCAGCCGCCCTCTTTCAAAAGGGCTGGGCGCAAGGTCTGCGCAGGGCTAAGAAACCATCCCGGGGGTGAAAGAAAGAGCAAGCTGGACCAGAGCCCATTGTCCAGGAGTCGGCTAAGGAAGAAGTTGAGATGGTTGCCCGTTCCTGGAAGCGAAGCTGCTTTTCAGTCAGCTTCTCTTTTATTAGGGCGCGTTGTCTGCAAAGATGTTCAGCCTGTGTTGCCCTGTAAATTGGTCTGCAGGTTACTAGCTATGGCTTCCAGCCCGGCGGGAGGCCCAGATACTATGGAAATGAAGCCTGCTATTATTAAAAGTAAAAAGCCACAACGCTGGTGGCCACCACGCCCGCTGCGGCTGCTAAGAGTGATAGCGGTAAGACTGAGAATACTAGGATTTTGCAAGGCCTAAAGAGTGCAAGAGAGAAAGCGAATGTAAAAGAAGCAAGTGTGCAGTGTAAAAAGTGAATGTAAAAATGGCATAGAGGAGAGTGACCCCTGCTGGTGGAAGTGAGGAAAAGCAAAAGCCTACAGCACCTGGTATTCCCAGGCGGTCTCCCATCCAAGTACTAACCAGGCCCGACCCTGCTTAGCTTCCGAGATCAGACGTGTTCAGGGTGGTGTGGCCATAGGCGGAGACAAACTTCTCACTTACTCCTCTTCTACTTTGCAGCCTGGCTGCTGGCAGCTCTTTGCACTACTTCACGCTAGACCTTTTTCTTCACTTTTTGCCTTCTCTTAAGGGAACTTCATACTCCAACAGGAGCAGTGCAAGAGCTGGGGGCGGCCCTTATACCCACAGGTGTTGTTCAGCAACCAGTCACAGGCCGCAGCCGCCCTCTTTCAAAAGGGCTGGGCGCAAGGTCTGCGCAGGGCTAAGAAACCATCCCGGGGGTGAAAGAAAGAGCAAGCTGGACCAGAGCCCATTGTCCAGGAGTCGGCTAAGGAAGAAGTTGAGATGGTTGCCCGTGCCTGGAAGCGAAGCTGCTTTTCAGTCAGCTTCTCTTTTCTTAGGGCGCGTTGTCTGCAAAGATGTTCAGCCTGTGTTGCCCTGGAAATTGGTCTGCAGGTTACTAGCTATGGCTTCCAGCCCGGCGGGAGGCCCAGATACTATGGAAATGAAGCCTGCTATTATTAAAAGAAAAAAGCCACAACGCTGGTGGCCACCACGCCCGCTGCGGCTGCTAAGAGTGATAGCGGTAAGACTGAGAATACTAGGATTTTGCAAGGCCTAAAGAGTGCAAGAGAGAAAGTGAATGTAAAAGAAGCAAGTGTGCAGTGTAAAAAGTGAATGTAAAAATGGCATAGAGGAGAGTGACCCCTGCTGGTGGAAGTGAGGAAAAGCAAAAGCCTACAGCACCTGGTATTCCCAGGCGGTCTCCCATCCAAGTACTAACCAGGCCCGACCCTGCTTAGCTTCCGAGATCAGACGAGATCGGGCGTGTTCAGGGTGGTGTGGCCGTAGGCAGAGACAGGCTTCTCACTTACTCCTCTTCTACTTTGCAGCCTGGCTGCTGGCAGCTCTTTGCACTACTTCACGCTAGACCTTTTTCTTCACTTTTTGCCTTCTCTTTAGGGAACTTCATACTCCAACAGGAGCAGTG